>NC_085049.1:48461336-48761336 GCF_963662255.1 Cinclus cinclus | reverse complement strand
GAGTTTGAAAGCACCTGCAATAATCATGAAGTCCAAATCCTGGCCCTGCACAGGACACCCCAGGGGTCATGCCATGTGCCTAAAAAGCATTATCCAAATGCTTCTTGAACTCAGACAGGCTTGGTGCCGTGACCACTTTGCACAGTTGCAAGTGCTCAGATACCATATTTTCCTTTTATCCAACCTAAACCTGCCCTGAAACAACTTCAGGCCATTTCCTTGAGTCCTGTCACTGGTCATGAGAGTGGAGAGATGAGTAGCTGGCCTTCCACTTCCCTTGTGAGGAAGTTGAAAAGTGCAGTGAAGTGTCCCCTCAATCTTCTGCTGAACAAATCAAGTGTCCTCAGCCACTCCTCACACAGCTTCACCTCAAAGCCCTTCACCATCCTTGTTGTTCTCCTTTGGGCACTCTCTAATAATTTAACATATTTCTTATTTTGTTGTGATCAAAACTTCAAGGTGAGGCCACCCCAGCTCAGAGCAGAGCAGGACAATCCCCTCCCTTGCCCAGCTGTGATGCTGTCCCTGATGTACCCCAGGACAGGGTTGTCCCTCCTGGCTGCCAGGGCACTGCTGAGTTATGTTCAACTTGCCACAGACCAGGATCCCCAGGTCCCTTTCCATAATGCTGCTCTTTGACCTCTTATTCTCCAGTCTATGCACATAACCAGGGCTGCCTCATCCCAGGTGCAGAATCTGGCACTTCTCCTTGTTAAACTCCACATCTCTCTAATTTGTCAAGGTCTCTCTGTAGGGTCTCTCTGCTCGCAAGGGAATTGACAGCTTCTCCCAATTCAGTGTCATTGGCAAACTTAATATTCTTTTGAATACCAAGTTACATTAAGGGAAAAAGCAAAATTCTGCTTTTGTGATCATCCACACTCCTTTTATTCTCAATTATACCAAGCATTTCTTATTGCATTGATCTGCTGTGAAAGGAACATAGCCTGTTAAAAGGTGAAGTGGATTATTTCTGATACTGAAAAATATTTTCAAGACATTTTTGAAATAAGTGTCTTTCACACCTCACTGACCACAGTTTTTGTAAGTAAAACTAGTAGATTTTAGGTCACATGAATTAATATGCAGTGGTAGCTATTAAAAGATTTTATATTTTGCCATATTTTTATCTTCAAAATATTTCAAAATGTAACACATTCAGTTGTAAATGTTGATCTCTGTTTAGTCAGAATGATTAAGTGATGGTCATTGCAGCATGACTCATTGCTTCTGAATAGGAACATTTTCACAATATTATCTTTGTTATGAAGTGCAGTTATGATTCACATCATTCCAATCCTTCTTCAAGTGAGGATAGTTATGATTACATTTGGAATACTTCATGCTACTTGGTGATTTACTGGCAGTGAGCTCAGTACTTACACTGATAGTTTCTAAAGGAGGAAAATAAAAGAAAGGTTGTCTGCATTCCTTAGAGATTGGTGCTGCAAAAGCATATGTTCTCATTAGATAAAATGAACCTCTTCAGAGAAAAATTCTTCAAAAATTCTCTCTTAGAATCTTTTCACAAAGAACAGGAGGTTGCTGACTCATTTGGTCTTGTACAAGGTTCTGACAAAGACATAGGTTAAAGTCACAGGCAGAGATTTACTTTTCAATGGAGCTTTGATTTTACATATGTTACTAGCTCTGAAGGAAGATTGCAATAAAAAGTTACTATAAAACATGTCCCTATTAAGCTGAATTATCTGAGCTGGTGTTTGAAACAGTAAAGCTGAGCTCAGCTTGTATACTGATATTGGTATCTGGGATGGTGTTCTTCCATCTGTGTGTGAGCTAACCTAGGTTTTTGCTATGTTGATCTTGCATACCATGTTCAGTGTTTCAAAGGGAGCTCAATATCTAATCTAATGAGACTATTTCTATCCCCTCAAAATGGTGCTCTAATACAAAGACAAATAAAAACTTCTTAATGATTTCTTTTTTAATCATAGGGCCAGCAGCATCAACTAAAGTATATGTTTTAGACAACCCTAAATAGATTTCCTCTGATTAGTCTATTAAAGCAAATAAATATGAATATACTATCAATTTTAGAGCATACTGATCTATACTTTTTTTTTTGCAAAGTAAGAATGTGAGTCTTGAAACAATCAAAACATTCCAGGTGTGCTTGAAGAGGAAAGGTTTTGACCTTATGAAAAAGCAACATTTCATCTTTTTCTTCCTCAAAACAAACAGGCACATTGACAGACATCAAGGGAACTGCTGAATTTTAAAGATTTCATATTCTCCAAGAGAAAAAGAACATTCTTGACTGCAATTTTTTGACCATTACTCCTTCAGATCTTTTAATGTGCACTTTTTAATGTCAGAGAGATGCCTCTGCTTGCCTTATGTAAGGCATGCCTAATATACAAGTTAGCTGTGCATTAGTTCTGCCTTCTACATAATGAGTCAATCAAGAAGGAGGTGTATTTGTCATTTATATGTACCAGAAGGTGTGAGCATGGAAATGAAATGTCTTTCTTTCACAGAATCATGTTCACTTTCTCTTCAGTCCATTTCTCTGTCACTTAGGCTGTATTAATTTTAGCAAATTTCATACTGGGCACACCTTGCTTAACCTCAGCCAAGTAATAGGGAGCTACCTAATCAGTTTAGATGCCTCAGACTTCTGTGGGAATGAAAAGACTGCATTTCTTCAGCTGTTTACATTAATTAAAAAAAAAAATCAAAATTAACATCTCACTGTTGAACACACAGAAAGAGACCTAATAATGATGTTGAAGCAATCAAGAAATTCTTTTGCAATGCACTTTGATAGCAGAAAGTCCACAGCTTTTTTAATAGCATTCAATCTACAGAAGGTATTTCATCTATGTAGAGCAATAAATACAACGACACCTGCAGCAGTTCTGGACATCTCATTACACAGGAGACAGTGACAGATTGAAAGAAATCCAGGGTAGCAAAACAAAAGTGATAATTCAGTTGGAAAACAGACTTATGGAAATATAAGAAGGGCAAAATACATACCAGTTAAGCCAAAGAGGAAGTAAATGGAGACAGAATTCCACTGCTGTTTGAATAATGCAGAGACAGGAGATGGACATATGACATATTTGTTTGCCTGGTCTTAAACTTCACACAACCACGTTGAGTTTAGAGCCATAGATGAAATATTTAGGACAATGGCAGGAAAAGTCCTCAGCTGTGTCACTCAAAGTACTGAGCTGTTCTGAGCTGGGTATCCCACATCAAGAACTACAAAAAAATGGACTCCAATATAACCAACTAACCCCCTCCAACCTTCAAATCACCCACCAAAATTCAGAAGAAAAACAAAGAACTGCCAAAGTACACCTACTTAGCTGCACAATGGTGACAGTTTCTTGCTCACAGAAATTAATTTCTATCACCTAAGATTTTGATGTAGTTGTTTTCTTAAAGCATTGGTGCCAGCATCATAAGGTATGGTAATGATCTTTTCTTCTATTGATTGAATAAAGCTCCTCTCTCAGGAGGGACTGACAATAACCTAGCAAGTAAATTTTTATTTTCTGGAAAGCCCTCAACCTCTCATGTACAGAGTAAAAAAAAAAAAAAACAAAACAAAAAAACATATTGTTGGGACATATACAATAACAGAGCAAATATCACTACAACCTGAAAGTTTATCCCTTCATGTTCCAAAATGTTATTCCTTCCAGTCCAAAAGCTAGTTGCACTGAAAATTTTTTCTTATTACATAGATGTTGAGAATAGTTTTGTAAGAGGAAGATGCTAAAGCTACACGTTATTCCATATACACATTTTATCTAGGAGTGTTTCTGGATCCTGAAAAATTCAGAATCTTCACCAGGTTCATCTCCAGACTTCTGGAAAGACCTAATTCTCAAAACTTCATCATATAAAAAGTATTTGCTGAAGTATAATCAGCACAACATCAATAAGAATACTTTTTTTTCTAAAAAATATTTTAAAATATTTTCTAGTAACAGCCATTATTTGAAAAGAATTCTGTTGTCATGTGGATGTGATTAATTCCTTCTATTTTGTTTCACAGGGAAGGATTCATAATTTCATACTTCTTTTCAGGGAGTCAGAAAGAAAAAAGAGCTAAATCCTTCTGATCTTATTGCAGTCATGGGGCCAGATGTACCAGGAGGATAACAATATTCTGATCAGTAGTGGTGCTGATTTTTTTCTGCATGCAAGTGCTCTCTCTTTTGTGGGATATACCAAAGGTAATCAGTAAACATTACAGTGATCCTAGATTAGTTTTCTATATTAGCTTACCAGGTGATGCATAAATACTACGTAAATAATTAAAACAATTCCCTATTCAGATCAGTGGTTTGTAGTGATGGTGGCATTCAAAGTATACAGAGATGTGAGTGACTCAGTTCTCCTTGCTGAGAAGTTCTGCTGTGATTATTAATGGTTACTTTAACACAACAGGAAATTTAGCTTAAAGAAAACGTACAAATTAAAGCCCGGATATTTAAGGATGAGGTCATAATGATAAGAGAATTACACTTCAAGGAAGGCAGATGGGAGATGCTCAAGGGGGCTGCTCAGCAGGACAGTGTACAAGTGAGTCCTGCTTGCACAGACTGGACATCTGTGTCTGGCAGCTCAGCTCTGTCTTTCGAAAAAGGAGGCTCTAAGCTAATAAAAACTGCTGCCAACATCAGCCTACACAAACCCATTTGACTGCCAAGCTGCAACAACATCAGGCTGTGAAGTTGTTTTTCCCTGTTGTTGCCAGACTTATGAAGGGACTATCACTTTAATGCCTTTTTTTAATTTAATTTTTTTTTCTAACCACAAATTAGCAAATATCTATTTTCTTTTAATTTACTGTAACAAGACCTATGGGGTACTAGTGCCAACAACACATACAGCTCTACATCTGCATTTTTATTTTACAGAGGAATAAAAACAAAACAAAAATAATAATCAGTGAATACATATTTTCCTGTTACAAGCTAGGTTGGCAGTGGTCTTATTTTCTATGACAAGCCTTCATAAACAGTCAGGAGAGACAGCTGTGCTCAGAATTGTGCACCTGTAGCATAAATCCTTCTCTCTCTTCCATCTGATTGGGGGTAAGAAAATTTAAACAAGGAAAAAATATTGGCAATGGTTTTTAATTCCATAGAAAAATAATAGAAACATCAAACATGTTGAGCATTGTCTCAAAGCTTATTAGAGTTATCAGCTTGAAAGTAATTTAGAGGTACGCAGTACAGTACACTCACTGTCAACAAGCAATCATACCACCTCAAGTTGAGAAATCAGAGAAGTGAAGGACATCAGTGGAGAAGTGAAGCCAGCTAGAGCCAGGATGAGAAGGGAGGAGAGTTAAAGTCAATGTATAACCCTCTTAACTGAAAATTCAACACCTGCCTTCAGCTCTAAGTTGTTTTAATGCAAATGCCATAGGCTGCCAGCCTACATTCTTTTAGTATATGATTGCCAGTATGGATCCTGTTAATGAGAAGCCCAAAAGTTTATAGTTTCCAAAGAGGCACAAATATACCTCTGTAGACATAACTTTATAAGGGTCATTATCACTATTAAGTAACTGAGGTGAGAGGCATGTTAATTTTTTCCCCAGAAGTTCTGTTAATGTGTTATTTTAAAAGAAATGTGCATTAAAATCTGTGGTTCTCCTTTATAGGGTCCCAGTAGAACTACCTGTAGTCTTAGCTTTATTGGGGAACACGTAGCTTATTTAAAAAGAAATTTCTCTTGCTTCAATTAATTGCCCCAATGCTACTGAGTTTTCTTTATGCCTCCTAAGAACTCACATAATACTTTTAGCCACTGGACTGCACCATCTTGTTTTTCTTTAAACTGCCTTAAATCAGGGCTTTCTGTAGTCTGAATATCGGACAAGGCTCTTCTGCATTTTCCCTGTGATGCTCACATGTGTCCCTAAGTCAGCTGGGAGCCAGCCATGAGCAGGGTGACAGTGCTACTGAGGTGCTGCCACCATGCTCACCCAGCCCACCCAGCTGCACTGCTCTTGCAGTTGCTCTTGGTGCAGCTGCTTCGTGTGCAAGGTTGGCAGTGTGCCCTGGTCCCAGATGACAAGCCCTCACTGTTAGCCCATTACCTGACCATGCAGCTCTCAGGCATGTGTGGTTCCAGTGACTGTCAAAGACCTCCACAGCATTAATTATAACTGTTCCCCATACCAGCTTGGCAAGTCAGGATGCAACATGTTAGCTTTGATGCAGCAGAAATTCATGATGCTCAGGTAATGCGGATTGGCACTAATAGGAGCAGTGGAACACTCCAGCTCTGTGTTCAATGAGGGGTGAATAAATGCTGCTAGGTACATAATAGAATTTTTAACTGTCACTTCATGTCACTGGAGTTTGTCTGAGCAGCAATGCTGGAAAATCTTTACAGTGGAATCACACCTCCATGAGTTACTTTTGGCTGTGGCTGCTGCAGAGCTGTGCACCATCTGTCATGAAGGCGGCAGAGAGAAGCATTGGAATAGCAGCCCAGACTCATATGGGAAACACTGGCATTGGCTGTGTGGCACAGCAACTGGGAGCTTCCCGAGTCAGGCAACAGCTTCCTATTGTAACCTCCCAAGAAATGACAGGCAGAGCCATTGCACAGAACAGATCTGAGCTCTCAAGTAGTTGAAACAGCAGCACAATGAGAAAGAAGTTGTAGCAGGCAATTCTGCACATTTGTATGAGACTTCTAATCTGTTTTTGCTAGCAAGAGCAGAGCCTATGCCTTGAAGTGCTTTTTCTCCCCAGACTCTTATACCCTGCCATTAACAAAGATGACAGTATGTGAGTAACAATATATTTTGGCACAGAGCACGTGTTTATGAGTGACAGTAACACTCTTGGATGCTCTTATTATTAATGGAATATGGGAGAAACCAAGTGTGCATCAAAAAGATACACATTAAGTATTTGTGGTAGTTTTAAATATATCTACTCAGAAATCAAAGAAAATAAACTGTGAATTACAGCTAATATCTCCATTTAGTATGGTTTAGAAAGCTAAGATTAAATCTCACGTGCTGTGTTGTATGTATGTCAGGCTTCATTATCTATGAATGGGAAATTAGCAGCAGTTACTTAATGCCCAGCAGGATATTTGGCAGGTGTTCGAATCAGGAGCTGATCATCAAGTTTAGAGAGCTGACTAGAAAAGAGAGAAGAGTAGAAAAATCCTATAGGACCACAATGCAAGCCAAAAGGCTTAGTTCAGAGCCTTGTGAAATCAGAGAGAAATTTTCAATTAATTTAATAGTGAGTTGTGTAGACCTTTAGTAAAGGTTCTTATGATCTGAGTAGGAACTAACAAGGAGAGTACAGTGGCTATGAACTCTACAGGACTGGATAAAAGTCTTCTTTCAACAGAGAAAAATTCAGCTGGAGACACTCAGGAGTTCTGTAGGGATTGAAGGAAGAGCTGGAATCCTCTCAAGATTCACCAGAGGATGGTAACTTTACAAATAGGACTGAACTTATGAAGCTTCTTTTAGTGAAAGATAAAAAATGTACTGGCCAGTCATAGATTGTTGTCTAGGTTTCATCTGCAGTCAGCAGCAGCCATAAGGCAATCCAGTCCCTCTCTTTTCCACTAATTACAAAAGAAGACAAGATGGCTATCTTATGCTGCAAGTCTTACAGGACTAAGTTTATGTACAAAGAGTGCAACTATCAGTTGTTATTAAGATGTGGCACTTGAAAGACTGTTTTGAAGAGCTCAAAAGATAATCTAGGATCTACTTCTTGGAACCGGCTGAACATCGTCTTTTTACAGATTGAGTTGTGATTTTGCAATTGTATCTCTTTTAGAGAACTGTTTACTTAAAGTAACATAATTACATTCAATTGCACTTTTATTAGATAAAATGAAAGCCATTTTCTGCAAAAGTGGCTATATAGAAAACACTGACACTCTAATTGTCTTTGTTTATTCTGGCTGGACATAGCTTGACCAGGTGGAAACTTCCAAATGCAAATAGCTATGATGAGAACTGTTGAACGCTTCAATCTAGATAGTCCTCATAACTTGTGTCTACTGCTCTAAGAAGGCATAGTAGCAAAAAAAAGGTCTCATAAATGCAAAGCAAGGCCTTAGGCTGGGCATTTTGAGAGAGAGTGGTGGAAATTGCCTATAAGAAGTGGTAAGAAATGCAAGAGATTTTTTAGGGGAGTGATGGAAGTGTCAGCATTGGACATTTTTGGAAACTACATGTTTTTGGCAACTGATCTTAACTTTGGACAGGTTGATGGTTCTTTAAGGATCAGAATCTTCCATCAGAAATGAGCACTTTGACCTCAGGATAGTGACCTGGTGCAGAGACGTACAGCCTTGATTTATTTTCCATCTATCAGGCAAATGCATGGTAGAAAATTGAGTATACAGATAAGCCATTATCATGTGTTGCTCTTACAGAGCACTTACATTATATCTAGAATTAAGTTGTGATAAGTCTTGGATAAACTAAGATTTCCTTTGACTATGCAGTTTGAGAGTTCTTTACCATGCTGGGCAGATGGTTCCCTTGCTAGCCTGTGCTCAATCAGCTCAGGTTATCAACTGTATCTCAAAACCTTTTTAATAGTCACAACTGGTTTTTAATGTCACAGTCCCAGACAAATAAATAGGTTTTATATTCTCCTGCTTAAACACTAAGACAACTATTGAAAAACACTCTTCTTGGCCAAAAATTATGTCATAAAAATCATACATGGATTGAGAGATATTTGATACTCATACTACTTTCACATGATCTTCTAAGTATCTTCTTACATCTATGGTCTTGAATATATAGGGCATATTGCAACTTTTATGAAATTTTTATTGCATAAAAATCCCTTTAACGGACACCAGTGCAAGGAGAAAAAAATAACTGTCATGTTTAAAGACCTTTACTAATTTACATGGATTGGCAAGAATATGGAAAATATTATTTAAATGCAAAAATGTAGTGGTTAAAAGTTAAATTATGTTTTAAAAAATTGTTTGAAGTTGAATGCCTCATAAGGCTAAATAGCTATATTTAAGCTACTGAGTGGTTAAAATACTAATATCAAGCAAAAAAATGTCTGGTGTAATGAAGGAGGGCAAGGGTTAGGAATTAAAGAGAATCTCATAAAGCAGAAGCTGTTTCCACATGATATGATGATATAAGACCCTGTGAGATATAAGGTGCTCTGATAATCCTTGAGGATCTATTCCACTTAATCCTGCTTTATGTCACTTTATTTATTTATTTTCTTGCTTCACCTGCTTGTAGGAAACATTAATACTGATAAAAAAAATATTTGTAATGCAGTACATCACGATCAGAGAAAAAAACACTGTTAATACTGTTCTGTGATTGAAACAGCTTCTAGTAGATAGTACACTTACGTTTTTTCCAACGTGACCTGTAGCATATACCACACTTCTAAAATTCAAAGGTGCTGCCATATCTTTTCCTTACACCTCTTTAAAAAGATATAGTCACTGGAATTATAAGGCTCATTTAAAGATAACATCCTCCAAGAGAAGTAAAAATGCTAAATTAAGAGCAACTTCAGAATTCTGAGAACAAAGCTTAACACAAAGAAAGAAAATTTAAAAATCAGTATTCACGTTAACTGTTGATCTATTTTGGAAAGAAAGTCACCTATTTTTTCACCAGTGTAATAAATCTTCATACAAGTACTTTAGCATGACCATCAGAAAATTGAGAGCAAATGTATCTGCTACACTGAAAAATTAAGATCTAACTGGACCAAACTACTGTGAAAGTGAACAGCTGCCAGTTGTGGAGCATCATGCCTACATGTCCTATCTCACCCCTCCTGTACTCACAGGTCTTCAGTCTGCTTATTCCACACAGCTGAGGGCAAAACTCAAACTTGACTCCTACAAAGTGTTTCAGGCAGCTGAGCATGGCTTGCTGATATCACAAGGGAACAGAAAAATTGTTTTTCAAGCCTCTCTTGAAACAAGCAATTTATTTTTCTTCTTTAATCTGTAGTTTAAGAAAATCAAACCATATTAATGGGGCTATCTTTACCAGTACAAAAATTGGACTTAAAGACAGGTGGCTTTCCTTGGAAGCATAATACCAAAATAGACACTCCTACTCAAAGATATAAAAAAGTAGAACTTTTTCCACGTGTGATTTTGGTGTATAGATCATTCAATATAATTAAATTACGCAAAGAAGTCTAAGACATTATTACATCATTGGAAAACATTGTTGGAGGATTTTTAAAATTTAAATCTCTTGTAACAGCAGAAATTTGATGCAAATGATCCTTGGTTGTAAAATTTGTCAGTGATATTTCCAACCATTTATTTTTGATAAAAATACCTCCTGAATGCTATCAAGCCTGCACATAATCTTTGTGTATTTGTATAGATAAACTAAATGGTGACACAAACACGTTGAGCTTTCATGTTTTTAGGCCAGGATTTACAATTCCAAGACAGGTGGTGACCTCATCTTGAACTGTGCTGAAGCATAAGTGAGATAAGAGTCCACAGGTTATCCTCCAGGTAGTATTTTTGGTAAATTAAGACATGCTGTAGAACAGAAACAGGAGTGAAATGTGTTAAACCCACAGTAAATAAATTGATCCATTTTCTTCTTCTTAAAATCTTTACATGAAAGGTCTGATAGATACCACAGGTACTTTAACAGTGATACAGACCTCTCCCTCTGGGAAATTCTGATCTTTGGGTACAGGCAGACAAATGTGTGACTGCAGGATTCATTACAGAGTTAACTTGTAACACAGTAAAATATACATGACCTATATTAAGACCTACTCCATCATAATTTATCACGAAATTTTCTCCTTCAGTACCAGATAGGAGCTCTTCAGTGTGTAAACTGGCAATTACTGACATGCTGGTCTCATGACGTGTGTCTAAATCAGCTTAGTCTGCAGAGACTCTTCTCTCTGTGCCGGTGCCAGGCACATACCAGATGCTGTTTAAGTGCTAAAGAGAGTCACACAGATGATATTTGGGACAGTGATCTGCCTGCTATTTATATTTAAAACTGAGTCAAACTAAATGGATTTCTGAAAGCCTCTTAAGGAAGATTTAAAGAAAGAAACAAAATGGATAGAAGAAACAAAACAAAAAGAATAGGAAAAAAAACAATGCATAAAGGTGGGAGGCGTTTCACCTTAATAATAGTCATGTGCCACAGTTAACTTGCTTGGTACTACATTGAACAAAACTTAAAGATAAAAAAGGAAGGAAAGGGAAACTATCTTCACTTGGGAGATTCTCACTTTCCTGATTCCAGCAAGGAGAGCATGATTATTTTGCCTTAGGCCTATGCCTCAGGATTTCCGGCAGTATAGACATGAAAGAAAGACACTAACTAACAGAAGCTGTAAGAGAATTCTTAACAAAGCACTAGCAGCTAAACACTGCAGGAATAGTCTTATAGCCCCACATCAGGTACAGGGTCTGAATTGTGCTAAACTTATCAAAAAATAAGCGAGGAAAGAAGATCTGTGAATTCACATGGCCAAGGACAGAATATACTTCTGTAGCCACTGCAATTCCTTTGACTATCACATCTTCCTTCTGACAAAGCTGAACAGTGTACAATTTCTGGCCACCAGGTAAATTGCTTCTGTTTATCTGAAAATGAAGTAATGGGCAGAAGGGCTGAAACCTTAGTACAGCACTAGTTCCATGTGTCAGGAGAAAGAATGTACAGAGAGTCTGCAGGAGAGCAAGATGTAGCAAACTATCTTCCCATGGAAAGCGCAAACATTAGCTGAGAGTTTATATCTTTAACACGGCCAGCTAACTATAAAGTGAGACTTGTTGAGAAGATGCACTGGCTCTCAATTTGTAGAAAAAGCCAGCGACATGCGTATGATTTCACAAACTGAGGCTTTGTTTTAAAACTGCTTAAATAAATATCAAAAGAGCATCTCTTGAAAAGTGCTTCTTGTAAAGAATACTGAGAAGAAAAGTAACTGCTTTAACAAGTATGATTGCTTGATATTGTCAAGAATCCTGAACGCTGTACCTGCAGATCTTCTTACACTTCATAGTAAAAAAGTTTCATATGCAGCTAAATGCATTTCTATTAAAACTTGGTAATATTTAATGTATCTGGAACATCATTCTGTTTTTACCTATATTTTTTTGCTTGAGCAAATATATTTATTGTCATTGTGAATAAATTCCCATGAGACATAAAAGAGAAAATTATACTGAAGTAATTGACATTAATGTATCTGAGTCATCATAGAAATTCCCTAAAAACAAAGGTATCATAAAGCCACAATGCCTTATCAATGAGATATTGAAATGGGTTCCTTTGTTGGCTTAAGACTTACTGGTTCGTCTGTGTCAATTCCATTTCTTAAGGAGATTCAAGTGTTTCTCAAAACACTTAGCTTTTTTATATGATGCTTAAATCTCATCCACCCACAAGTCACCTTTTTTCCTAAATCCCTAAGCAAGCATGATTTTGAGGGTTTTTTCACTGCTCTTTTTATCGAAGTGGGCAATGTGCATTTAGCATTAGTGCCACTTAGACTAAGGTTTGCTGAACCACAGCTTTTGCCTGCTGAAGCATACACAACCTTTAAAGCTCAACTACAGCTTTTGGAGACTGTTAAAGACTCACCCTGCTTAGCAAGAGTTTTGCTTAATGTTTCACATTCTTCACCATTTCTTTCTCTGACACTCCTAAGGCTGAATTTCATGGAAATAGTTCTGTATATCAGTGTATCTGTATATGAGTATAACCTCATAACCAGCTTTAGAGCTTCAGACAGAAAAGAAATAGGTGGAAACTTGTGCTCCTCTGCCAGGAAAGAATGCAAGTGTTGAGCACATTGTTCAACCAGTCACTTATGAATACACTGTTGATTTAAAATAAAATAAACCAAAAACAACACCCAACCATTTCACAACATATTGCAAAAATAAAATATTTTGACTGGCAGTTTAGAATTAAATTTTTGAGCAGCATCCCCTGTGAACTAAAAAACTAGTTCAACAGCCACCAAACCAAATGGTCTGTCTTCCTACAGGTCAGTGTCCTTTGGGTGATTGTTGTGCTAGAAGGTACAAGAAATGTCAAAGCATAAGGAGGCTGTTTATTCGAACAAGCATTGCTTGGGGAGCTAGCATTAGCCTTTCTTTACTGGGCCTGCTGCAACAGTGTCACAGCTCTGTAAGACTTGACAGAGTTAAATTATTGCGAGAGCTTCAGTTTTCTGCCAAATTTAGTTGAAACTGCTACTACTACTATTACTACTACTACTACTACTACTACTACTACTACAACAACTACTATTACGACGACTAATAATAATCACAATAAAGAGGATGAGATGTTTTTTTAGTGTGAGAGCAGGCATGGAACACAAAGAAAAGGACCATATACAGTTTTCCAAAGAAAATGTGATTGAATTCCTCTTTCCTCCGTCTGCCCACCAATGCCTTAAACTCCATCCTGAATGATATTGTGGTTAATGTCAGTGATTTTACAACTGTTAACAGACATGAAGATTACAGCTACTTTAAACTCATAGAGTTTGATTTCCATTGGCATTCTACCATCACACTGATGATAATTTTGGCCCTTATGGAAATAAGCATACATCTCACAGGTGAAGCAGTGTATCTATTTTCCCATGCATCCTGCTAAACATGGTGTTAATTCTCAGCTGGTCTAACTACTGCTCCACTTCAACACAATTATTTGCATGTAAGCTTGGCAAGTAAGAGCAGCAGACTTTTCTATTTGTCTGACTACATGGTATGTACTTTATCTTCACCTACTCATATTAAAATATTATCTAAAAAGGTATTTCCAGCTCTCAAAATGACATTTCATTAATTTTTATAGACACCTGAGCACATATATTAAAATCAAACTTTTTTGCATAGTGAATAGGATTTTTCAGTTTCTCATATTTTTTTATGTAGCTTTCCTCTATTAGAGGATATAACGCCATGGTGGGGGCTGCAATGTCTTTAACTGTGAAGCACTCTTCGTTTGTGGTGATCTCTGTTGGTAGTACATGACACTCAAAACATGCTCACCCCTTGTCTCAGATCAAAACTTTCATTTCTGCCAATGAGTACAGGTCATGTGTTTAAATAAGTCAGAAATGAAATTATATGGGCGTTGGTTAGGGTCTCAGAACTCAAAAATGGAGGAAGAAAGAGTCCTACAAATGTACTAACCCAGACCTCAAGGAAAAAAGACACAACATTTTTGCAATGTCCTTTGCAAGCATCAAGGCGGAAGAACAATGTGTGGACAGAGGGAGATGCAGTGAGCAGCACCAGGGCAGAGGCCAACCAGCCCTGTGGAGATAGGGGGTCTGAAACCCCTGTGCTGGAGCTCTCTCCCTGTGCACAGAGAGCTGCTCTGGCCTGGCACATGCAGGACGGTGTCACACCTTGTCCAAAAGAGGGGTCTGCAGAGGTTACCAGTTGTGGATGCTGAGGTGGCCCCAGCTGTGGGTCAGGGGACACCTGAACAACTACTCTGAGCAACTGTACCTTCCCTTGGCCATGTGAAAAGCTCCAGAAGTGTTTTGTAAAGTGGAAACAGCTTCTGTTAGAAAGAATAAATTCCCTGACAGTAATTTAGATAGACAATAGATATTAGAAAGGATTGGGTGTCTCTTTGTACCACTTCTCACTTTACCACCAAACATTTCCCCAGACTGGTGGTGAAGGTTTGGGCAGACATTAAGTGCATTTTGTGTGGAGTTATACTGGTCACACTATGATGGTGTCCTCATGACTGGCAGGAACAACTGAAGCCACCCAATAAACATCATGTCCAGTTTGTTGGGTGTTACAGGTGTGAATTGGTGTTAGGAATCTGCAGTGGAACCAGCAAGATTGAAGCCCTTTGCAGAAAATGATGTTTGTGTAAAGGCCAGAAAGTAAGCCAGGTACACTCTATGTGAGTCACTAAATTGAGGGTCAGAAGAAGAAGCTGGGCACAGAGTGGAACAGTGACTTTTTTTTCCTCTCCATCTCATTATCGCTTCACTGGGAATTGCACAGTCTAGACAATATTGTGGGGTTTAGTTGAAAAGATGGCTCTTCAAGAAAAGTGATATTTGAGGATTCTCAGCTATAACAGATCCTATGTAAAAGCTACATCAACAATCCTTCCTCTGATATGTTCCTGACATTCTGTATTTAAAACTCTAAATTAGGGTTTCTAAAATTCAATAGCAATGTTTTGGCAAAGATGCAATGTAAGAATGACAATTTTCCAAGGCTGACCTTATGCCATATGCCCATTAAATTGAGGTGCTGAAGGATACTATGAAGAGTCACTTTAATACTTCGTATAACCATTAAGCTGAGGGAAGAAAAAAAATACCTCACAATTTGATCTCAATATTTCATTGGAATAGAGGACATTTTTGTGCGTGTTTATTATTGGTCTTTAGAAAGAAATTCAAACTTGTTTCTGTAACAAGTCAAGAATGAAAATACCTTCTGTTATATCATCCTTCCATGAGTGATGTCAGCGTGGATTTCCTAGAAGTAGACAGCCTCAGATAATAAAGGAAAAAGAGATATTTCATCCTGATATTTTCAAACTAAAATAGCATGCAGAATAAGTGGTCAGGATATTCTAACAAATTCACAAAATTGTACCTATTTTTAAAAAAACAGTAATAACTTGAAACACAGCTTATCTTCCCCTATTTTTTCAAAGTATTCTCAAAAGAAAAATAAGTTAGGGATTAACTACAAACTAAATCTCTTTTTTTTTTAACATAAAATAAATATTGTTAAGAGCTTCAGCACCTGCATATCACTCCTGTTTGACCACTGTCTTTTTTGACACACTCTACAAAGTACTTTTAAGCATCTATATTTTCAAGGACATGAAAAGTACTTAAGCAATATAAAGGTCCATAAATATATAGCCAACATAGTCTGCCACTAAACACACACATTTCTACTTTGTTCCCCTAAAAAGTAACCTTTCTTCATTCAGCTAAAGAAATTTGCAGCACTGTTTTTTCCTTTATCAAAATCAATAAGATATATGAATTAAAACTAGTTTATGCATGGCTAGAAATTCTGGGTGAAGTATCTTGAAATGGAAATGTTTTTCTGCTCCTCTCATTTTGATTTTATTATAAAAATTATAATAAAGCTATCTAAGTTTAAACAAGCCCTAAGTAAAGAATTAACATTTTCTTCTCATGTCATGTACTCCTTTACTGGATTGACCTAGAGGTCTCCATAAGTGAGTTAATTGATCAGAAATGCCTGCTTCTCACATCATAGAACCACAAAATAATTTAGATTGGAAAAAAAACCTTCAAGATGATAAAATGCACACTTTGATGAAAAACCACTGTGTCAACTAAGCCATAGCATTAAGTGCCATGTCAAGTCATTTCTCAAACACAACCAGGCATGATGACTCCACTTTCCTGGACAACATAAAGACACAAAGAGTGCTACCAGCTCAAAGCCACAACTTTTCACAGTCACCCTCTGTGGACAGGCATACTCCCCAAAACAGAAGATCCAAAACTGTGCTCTGACATCCTTAGGCTGCAGCTTTCTGAGAGTTTGGTTCTTGGGTCAACAAAATGCACAAACTTTAAAATCCTTACCTATGTTTAAGGGACTTTTGGACATATGCATGCAATTCTGCCAGTGCTTTCCTGGTCTCCTGTTACACAAAAACAAATTGGGTCAGCACAAAGGATAACAGGAAACAGCTGTGACAAGAGGTGTGCATGCATGTGGATTCATCAGATGGACACAGCCCTCCTGGAATGGAGCATGAACATTTATCTACTAGATGTAGATAGATCTAGAAGAAGTTCTATTCTCATTCTGTCCTACATAACTATAATTTTAAAAAATAAAATTCAGGAGAAGCATAAATATAAGTTGCTGCTCTGATTTCTGTTGACAGGAGGAGAAGGAGTTACTAAATTCCTTTTTTTTTTTTTCCCTTTAGAAATCCTGATAGCTCATGGACTTGGAGAAGTGAACACTGGTTTACTATGAAAGTAAAATATCGTTGCAGTACCTCTCTGCCATCTACACAATGACAAGATCAGGACAAAGCTGCAAATCTATTTCCAAGGCAATGTGAATTCAAGCAAGAGCAGGGGGGAATCAATGAAAAAAACTAAAAACCAATCATAATAGGAAGGTGTAGGATACATATGGCTTAAACTGCAGTTCTTGATGAAGACACAAAAGCTTTTAACGACATTGTATTTTAAATCCTTGCAATACCCGGCTTTGAATTTAAATCTCAGCAAATACATTAAGGATGATTGTCTACTAGCCAGAAAAATCAAACTGTTCCTTCTTGGGTCTTGATGAATCATGTGAATGATGCAGTAGGAAAGATAGTGCACTAATGGTCAACACTTTATGGAAAGCTGCCTTAGGATGACAGAAATACTCCATAATGTGCATATTACTTTTCAGAAGATTTTGGGGAAATACCAGGGGTCTCCATAAAAACCCCAGTCCTCGAGCTTTATAGTGAGTCCAAGAAGATATTTTTAGCCTCATTTCCAAGCAGCTGTGATTCTCAATCAGTGTCTCACAAATGCAGAAATCAAAACAGGAAAAGTAAAAGGAAGAAATAATTGCATACATGGGGGGAAAATCCAGGTTAAAATATAAGGAGATGAGGGTGCAAATAGATTAACATAATGAAATCGCATGGGTGTTTTGCAAGTGAATGTTATGAATTATAATAAAGGGCAGTTATGTCTAAATATAGATTGTTTACAAAATAATATTTCCTGTATTAAAGACAATGTAATAATAGCAATTCTGTATAGAGTAATAGAGAACATAACACCTAATGTTGAACACTATATGATTGTTAACTTACTGCTGACATTTGTCCCCATCTACTTTGGGTTACTTTTGTATATCTGAGCAATCATTTTTTTTAAACATATAATCTGAAATTCTACATGATCAAATTCAAGCATATTTTATGGACATTTCTGCTCACCAACTAGGATTAGCCTACCAGGGTGAGAATATTTCAAATTGCTTTCATTCCTTCTGTAATTATTTTAAGTGACTTCTAATCAGGATTTGAGGACCTACCTATACTCTAATTTCTAATTATCAACTGAGGTTTGAAGGACTTTAAGTTGAATTAATAGTCTTGATGTATGCAACTCAGGACTCATTCATGCCAGCCCACCAATTATTCCATTGTGGTGAGGGAAGAGAAAGCAACCTCTCTTATAAAAGAGAAATCACAAAAATGCAACACTTTCAAAATGGCAGTATTTGAAAACTGTATTATAGAATGAGATTTTTTAGGACAAGCCAAAGCAGCAAATAATTTCTACTAGGTCAGCGAGACAATGCATCTGATAGAGACAAGTTATCATTAATGAGAGAAATGTTACTGATTACGGAAAGATTTCTTTAATTTCCAAATTAGGCTACCTGGCATAATTAGTCTTAAATTTGAGCTCTCCAGGAGATGCATGCTATCAATACTGAATTTGGAAGCCATGAGCCATGTGAAAGTTATGTATTTTCCAAGAAAAAATCTTAGGCCATTCTGTTAAATGTAGACAGAAAAGGCTGCTTTTTAAATTCAAGATACTTCCCTCTACTCTGGGTGTAGGGAGCTGGAGGCTGTCAGATGTGCCAGAAGGATTGGTGCAGGGAGGGACAGCCTGAGCACAGCCTTGCCTCCAGAGCACCTCCCTGGCCACTGCCAGCCCAGGATCCCAGGCCCTTTGCCCAGACACTGCAGGGCTGCTCTCTCAGTGCCAGGCAGAGCATGAACACAGCACTTCCCTCACCAATCTCAAAGTCAGACTGTTCAAGATATTTAAAAGTAACCCAAATTTCGTTTAAATCAACCATTTGTACACAAGTCACCTAATAAATTTCCAAGATTTTTTTTATTTTTCCGTGTTCCAAGATGTTTTTTATTTTTCCGTGCTCCAAATATACATTTAAAGTTATGCATTTTCTAAGACAATTATTACTGCAGCTAGAAATACTTGAGTTTTGGGGGTAAACCTGATAAAATCTGTGGAACCGATTCAAAGTCATTGAAAAAAATGAGTGATCTTGACTTTCCTTTCACCTCATTATATAAAAAACTGAGTTAGAAGCTCCATATAAAGAAGACAGAATTGTTCCAGGACTTGTCTCCTTGTCTGTAAGTGATTAATATGTAAAGTCAGATTAAAAGCATTTTTTTTCTGGCAGGTGAAAACAGAGATACCAGCACCAAATTCATCTCCAGTGACAATTCTTTAGACTCAATACAATTACACTAGGAGAGCTTTTAACATTGTTTCAGAAACAAGACAGAGCAGAAATCCCTCTGCTTTTCAGTGAATAAATATTGATCAGGTACTTCTGTCTTCATTTACCTAGATTCCTTTAAAGGAAGTTATTTGAAAAGCTATGAGACATTTTCTGTTTACCTAAACAAAGAAAGCTTTTATCCTCCCACACCTGTGTATTATAAGCCAGGAAATTAATCAGCTATGTTCTGCTAAAGTAGTATGGTTTTTAGCTAATTATGCTGAGCTATCCAGCAAAGTGTCTCTGAATAGGACAGTAAAGCACTATTCTATTTAATATGGTAATGAACAGAAAAATAATTTGCTGTCACTTGCTGCAGGAAGCCACTGGGACACCTCTTCTCTGCAGCACATGACGCTGGAGATCAGGACACTGGGCTTATTTTGTGAGTTCTTTGTAGAAACTCCTCTCATATCTTGATCAGATAAAACTGTCTGCTTGAGCTTTTACTAAGCTTAAGTAATAAGAACCTTATTTTGATAACTCAGTTGCCTTTAAGCCAGCACAAAACATTTAGAAATGTGGCTTGGGTGCTTGCCACTGCTCTAAAATTAAAAATTCTTGCCTATCAATGTGACTGTGAGTTATGTATTTTCCCGCTGGTTCAGCTCAGGTTTTTTTGAGATGTTGGGAAGACAGGAGCTCTAATAATAATCTCAGTGAAATTCCCATGCCAATGTCTCAAATGGGGCCACGCTGAGCCAAAAAACTCCATTATTCCCAACAGCACCAGGAACAGGGATTCTTTTCAGCCATACCAGAGAAATATCCCCACTTATTCTGTGCTATCATGTAGACTGAACATGGGGTTTTATCTTCTTTTAAGCAAACAATTCAATAGTGCATAGAAATTTATAGCACCTGCAAGTCTCACTTGATATAAGCCACCCTTCACCATCCAGACACTCTAATAATACACTAAGAATTATGCAGTTTAAGTTAATCTACAGTTGGGAATTAGTAATAAAATTCTATAGCATAGAACTGTAAAACTGACAGTTATAGTGAAACTATACCCCCATGGCAGGGCATTTGGAATTAGATGATCTTTAAGGTCTCTTCCAAATCAAGTCATTCCATATTTCTATAGTATGTTACAGTTATACTCTCAGTTGTTCACTTTCACTTTCTGAGGAATTCTCTTAATTGACAGATGGACATTTAGGGGGATTATTTTCACAAAAAGCAGTTGACATGCTCATCCATTCTTATCTGTTATGAAGCATAGAGTATTACCTATAAATTCCTCCTATTCCTACATACGGATGCAATTATTAGAAAAGTCTCAAGAGATTATTAGAGCCTTTTAATTTAAATTGGGTCTTCTTTGATATTATGAGTAGGCAGGGAAGGCACAGACCTGAGGACTGGCTAAGAAGGGACTTCTGCTAGTCTCAGAGTTGACACCGGTGTCCTTTAAATTCTTCTTCTCATTTCAAAAGTCATCACACAGACGACTGTCCACACAAGTTACAAAACAAAATAAAAATCTAATGTGCCAAAGGAGAGATAGCAGAGAGAGACTTTTTGCTGTCTTGTCCTTTTAAATAATGTTTTGCATGTCTAGAATATGCCAGAAAAGTTGAAATTTCAGAATTCCCCTAGTGAAAATGATGCTATAGAAGTGTTCACGCCAATATATTAGCTCTGTGAAGCACACCAAGAATGGTGTAAGGAACCAGCACATTTCTGCAGTGATTTTCACAACATGATTAAGAACATATTTATATCCTATATTTATATCAGAATGGTTACCTTGATATTACTTACCTGGCCTGAAAACAATAGTGTCTAAAACCAAAAGATTTTTTATGTCTATTTCTGCGGTGTTGTCAAGCTACAGTAGGTTATTTCAAGAGTCCTAAGGATAAAATATGGGAACAAAATTCAGTAGACACTGCGGTTGTGTTTGTACCAATTTTCTTGGCATAGTTGGTTTTCTTACTGCCCCCCACCACTAGATTTAAATTTTAAAACCTATTTATTTGCTTAATAATGGATATTTCCCCCTCTTTTCTGACAACCAGTCAAAGCTGTGTTCTTATTTACATGCAGGTGCTCCATTGGCCTCCTGGGAAAGAGGAAGGCAGCAATCAAACTTATTTTCCTACCTAACTTCTAAAAATATTGAACATTTTGATGTTCATGTCATTATAAAGTAATGAAAAGTTGCCTCAGAACTAAAAAAGAGAAATGGAATTTCAAACCTCACCAAATTATGTTAGTGTAGAATTTACAATTTTATAAGCCACTATATCAGGCACAGAGAGTAAATTTTGATCCTTTTTGGTTCAGGCTGTAATTAGAAGCAGCAGATTTCATTGTTGTTGCTGGTGGTGGCTTGTTTGCTTGTTTTCCTGTATGCTCTCACTCAGCTGAACAACTCCCTGTAGCAGTGAGATGAACCTTTCTGAGGTCGTACCATCCACCAACTTAATGAAGCTGAGATAACAGCAAGGTGAATTTAACTGCATGATGCTCTCTTTTGTCTCTTCTGTCTTTCAGGGATGCTTCCCAGCTCAGAGGGACACTTGAATTCAATTAGGATTCTGTAGAAGGAAGCTTGTTTAGAGCCCTTCCAGCAGTGTTCCCTTATGAAAGAAAGCTGCACCCCAAAGATAACTGGTTGCCATGCAGAAATCAAGTTCTTAAGAAAATTTCATATTTTTTCAAAATTGTGTGTGTGTGTATGTCTCAGTTACTAATGTTGTGGCCAGGAAGTGGAGAAGAAAGACACAAATTATTCAATTTCTTATTCTGAATATGTATCCCCTTTTCAGTCATTTGAAAGACCAAAAAAGTCCCATGATTTTTATAATAATTAATTTTTTTCTAAAGTTCTACAAAATTTCCAATCTGAATAGCGTACTCTTTCCTCCAGCACACCAGACTCTACAAATTCTTTTTGAGCACCACTTCCTTTGATGTAAGAATTTTAATATCTTTGTATCCACTTACTAATCCTCAGTATTTGTATTCCACCACAGTACTCCTTATTGTTACAGTCAGACTCCCTTCAAGCACTACCCAGTACTTTCTCATGCCCTTAAAAGATGCATCTACAGCATTAGTTACACCTAAAGATCTCTTAAGAGCTGCCTATTTGCAGTCCTAAGACTCCTGTCGTCATCATCAACAACCTTGTCTTCTCAAGTTATAAACAGGGTCTCTGCGAAAATTCAGAAAGTTAACTAGTCTAGAGAAACTTATCCAGTCACAAGGATGGTTTTAGTATAAACAGCTAGAAGGAATTGCCACCTGCTGATTAATCGACCTAGGGAAAAGGCAATGCCTATATTTATATTAACTGTCCTGTGGTGCTGTATATTTCAAAATCCAATCATGAACTTTGCATTGATCATGTAATTAAACATGAGAATTCATGTCTCTTCTATATTATGAGTCAATAATATAAACAACACAAGCCCCCCAAAAAATGTAAAAGCTATGTGAAGATTACAGCTGAAAAATAGGAGAGAAAGGTAAAGCAGATATATTATGGAAAAAAAATACAGTTCCAGTTTATCTGTACAAGTCCTAGCACAGTTTTCCTCTCAGTGCCAAATCCTTCTGGCTCATCATCAGCAGAAATGTAGTGAAACTCTTCCCCTCTAAGCATATTTTTATTCTTCCCACTGTTTCATTTTCCCCCCACTCCAAATCTTACAGATCTGTATTAATATTCATCTGTATTTATTGATACTGGCTCTGATAAATGTTTCCATTTATTTGATTGGTTTGGTCAGTTTCAACACTGATTGACTCAAGTCCCAGCTTCTATTAATCTTCCCTGATGACCATGACAAAGCTGTCATAAATTTTTCCCACAAACACAATTGGCAGATAATTTTCCAAATTCATTTCATGTTACCTTGAACAGGAGAAACTTCTTGTTCCCTTGACCAAGAGTGGCACTTATTAAACAGCAAGGCAGCGTTTAAGGAGAGACTGCTTCAGTATAATGTTGACTGGGGACGTAAGCCAGCTTTGCTGTCATACTTCAGGTTTTGTTAGATCAGATAGCTTCCAAAATAACTTGATATAGAGCAGCCTGAACTATTTTGCCAAACAGAATACAGTTTTGGAACAATTGCAGAAGTGTGTTTCTCTCTTGCATACATTCCTTTGTAATCAGCTGCAATATTAAAGTAAGTTTGCAGAGGGTTTATAGACCCTTTTCTTCTAGATTGAAAAGAACAAGTGAGCAGTTCAAAGCCACACAATAGACAATTTCAAAAAGATTTCTCAGCCTGTCAGTTGAATTCCCTTATAAACATGATTTTGTACTAACAGTACAAAATGGTGCTTTGAGTCCTGCAGAAATGAGTGGTATCATCCATGGTAAACATATTTTTGGCTGGTCCATTCAGGGGAAACTGTTTCCTGTCCTCCCTTCCAGCTTCAGGAAGCTGAAGAAGAGATAGAGCAGATATATATATTCATCTACATGGCAGAGAGAGGTTTAAAACAAAGGCTGGACAGCTGTGTGCCTTGGGATGAAGGAGTAATGAAACCCACAAGGTAGCTTTTGTTGAAGACTGTGGAGACTTTCACTTTCTAGAATAGAAAGCTATATTATTACTTCATTAGTTTCATCTTTGCAACACTGCTTTTGTATAGACAAGTTTTATGCTGTTGTAAGAACAGAGAACACAACAATGGAGACGTAGCTAGGACAATTAAACTCATGATCCACCATTAGCCAAGTTGTAGATATCTAGTCCTAATATGGAGGTGATTTCTTCTTTAATGAAGGACAAGAATAAATAGTCTGTGTCTATTAAATAGAAGTGACCAAATTTCCAGCTCCTAATTTTCTTCTCAAGTTGTAGGACACTGTTTTCTCCATGATACCAGATCCCTCTACATGATTGATTACCAGCAGAAGGCATTGTGAATGTCTTTAGCTGTCATTAGCTAAGCAGGGTTGAATAAGAAAATTTGAATGCTTCCATAAAGCTATGAGCACCTGCAAACAGCATCAGAATGATAAAAGTTTTCCAAAAGTTAACTGGAGTAGGCATTACACACATTACTGCAGTTAGGAAATACATTATTTCTAGAACAGGTAGTCAAAGAAATCATGTCAAATTTCAAAATGCTAAAAGAAATTATTTTTGCCAAGATTATCCCTTGCTAGTTATCCTGTTCATATAGCAACACTTTTCCTTCAGGCAGCTCCAGGCTGGAGGACAGAGAACATTTAATGTATCAGCAGTCCTGCCAACTGGACCATGACCTCAAAGTGCTCAGTTTACTGAGGAAAAAAGGGTCCAGACACACAACAGAGATTGCAAGTGAAAGGGTGTTGCTAATGAAGACAGAGAAAGACAGGGAGAGAGGGAGAGGGAGAGGGAGAGGGAGAGAGAGAGGGAGAGGGAGAGAGAGAGAGAGAGGGAGAGGGAGAGGGAGAGGGAAGGGGAAGGGGAAGGGGAAGGGGAAGGGGAAGGGGAAGGGGAAGGGGAAGGGGAAGGGGAAGGGGAAGGGGAAGGGGAAGGGGAAGGGGAAGGGGAAGGGGAAGGGGAAGGGGAAGGGGAAGGGGAAGGGGAAGGGGAAAAATCCCAGTGATGCAAATTGAGATGCTCTCAATTTCATTGTTTAACTCCAAAGACAATAAGTAGGCAGGGTCAGATTTTGGGGACCCTGATTCTCTCTGACTAACCTGGTTTAGGGCACAATTTCTGGAGTTAGGCAAAGCATGTTAGCCAAAGAAGATTTTTCCGTGTGAGATGTTTGGTGCCCTGAAAAGAAAATGCATTAGATTTCAGAACGTAAACATTTTCCCTCTTTCCTTTCTCCACATCACCTAGAGTTTAGAAGTTAATCCTTAAGCTTTTTACTAAGTGTTACCTTGTTTACACTGATCAAATGTTTTTCCACTCCCACTGATTCAACCATTTTGTTAAAGACTGGATGTTTTTCTTCTCTTTACTGGTCAGATAGTATCTCCATAATCCCTGGTATCATCTGTATTGTACACAGTTGTGCTGATGGTAGCAGAGCTGACTGACTTTCTGCATCACATGCCTTTTGATCACACAACACAGCAACTTCAAATGTGATGCTGGGAGAAAGGGAGAGAGACATAGTCCAAATGAAAATTAATTTATCCTGTCCGAGTCCAGTCTTTCCCTGAGGCAGAGCAGCGGGACAACACAGAGAAAATCTAACTCCCTTTTCCATTACCACACAAAGCACAAATAGAAAAAGCCCTATGAATTCATACGGTCCTCTGACTTATCACTATAGAATTGTGCTTTGCATTATATTGTATGCTTCAGTTTTAACTTACACAAGCGTTGAAACAATCAACATTTCCCTTAGGCATATATTCCAAAAACTACTAGGTCATATTCTGAGGAAATAAAGGGATAATAATTTCAAAAGCTTACCATCTGTCAGATTATAAGTAATATATAAAAAAATAAATGCAGAACTACATTAACAGATCATGACGTCTAACATTCAAAAATTTAGAAATGAAGAAATTAATGCTAGAGTACTTAATATCATGCACATTTGCAAGACGATATGTTATCCAATTTAACAGTTATACACTCTTCCCCCCCCACCTCACTTAATGAGCTGTGACAGTTTTCCTTCTCCTCACTTTTAGGTTTCAGATTGACATAAACCAAACCCTTCTGAAGTTTAATCTCCTTAAAGGTTTTTCTCTGGTGCTCTTAAAAATACAATTTGGATGTTTCACACACTCACTATGCGCAGGGCAGCCTTGGGCATTGTCAGGAGTGGTGTTAATTCCCCCTGACAGCCAAAGAGTCTATGCATGGAGCTGCAATGTTTGGGTGCTCAGTCTGAACCCCAGAGCCTGAATGCTCAAAATAGTCAGACTTATGCACTACCATATCCACCCCAAATGTAGCTGCTACTGAATCAGTTCCAGTGAAGCTCGTTTAGTACCCCTGGAAATCAAAACACATGTCCTAGGTCAAGCTCTGGAAGCCAAGGGAAGAAAGCACTGAGTATTGGTGCAAAGTAAAGGTTTACACTGGATAGACCAACACCCCAGACTTCATATGCTGGTCCCAGTCCATCTGTAGGTTTCTATAGCCTCATGCTCCCTGCACAATATTTCAGAGCAGAATTCACAGACTTGCTTATTCACAAACCCTCAGTGGAACCTGTTTCCCATTGTGTGAAATAAACATGTATTTGTTGAACTAGAGAAGCAGAAAAAGCTTCAGAAAACAGATGGGCATTCATGGACATGCTACTATGGGTAGTAGGTGCAAAACCTAGGGGACAAGTCCTGATACTACCTCAACTGAATGTTTTAACTGTTTTAGTCAGAATGGAGAAGAGTCAGCAGAAATAATGAAGTTCTTTTATGTTGAAGAGTCCCATTCAATACAGTCATTACAGTACAGCTTATGGTTTAATAATTTCATCTGCGTTTCCCACATCTAAGGGGATGTTCTAGAGACTGGAATTCTGAAAATGTACCGGTGACAGCGCCTTTGCCAGTGACATCCTGTGTTGTGCAAAATTTAATCTAGCAGTTGGTCTCTGAAACAGCTACCTAATAAAAAAATATAGGCAAAAGAATGGCAATTTGTGAACCTTGACAACATTTAGTTGAAAGATAGGTAGTTATTCAGCATTCTCAAGATTTAGAAGACTTAGCTAGAGTAGGAAAATTACTATCACAGTAAGGCATGAATGTCTAGGGGCTAAGGGAGAGGTTCATTATCAGGGTGTGGAAAAGAGGCAAAGTTCAACATGGTGTTCGGGTTGACACTCACCCATCCCACATCATCTAGACCTATTGGATAGCACTCTCTTAATCCTTTATTGCAAGCAATACATTTTTGTGTATGTCATTGGGGTGTTCCCTGTTTTATTGAAATTAAACTCTCTCAACAATCCCAGCTGCATATGTGAGAGATCTCAGCCAAACTTTTGACTTCTTATGTAGATATGGTGATTTTTTGGCCTGTGAACTAGTGCTGTTTATCAAAGACTGCAAAAGCAGTGTGTATCAAACAGACACCAGCGTGGAACACACCATGGTATAGTATGTTGCAGCACATGAGCTTTTATTTAACCCTAGTGTATATCTGGTGTCAGAGGTATTGGTATTAATCGAGCCCTTCCTGGGTCTCTGATCAGGTGCAATCACATCTAAAGGAGATCAAACTGCCATATTCTTGTTATTATCTTGTCTAAATTGAGAAAACTGATACAGGTGACATCTGTTGCAAATTCATGAACAACTTGCCTTTACTGGAAACAATAGCATACTGCTGTATGTAAGAGGTCCTAGGTCTCAGGTCCAGTGCCAGGCTCTGTAGAAAACTGTGCTTTAATGCGAACAGACTGGGATGTTTTGTTCCCTACCTTCTCCAAATTTCCCTACCTTCTCCTTGATTTGTTGTGCCCAAGCTCCTCAAATGCCTCTGCTCTACTCCTGGTTGCTCCTAAGACACATCCTCTCACTTCATTAGTCCCAGAGAAGTATTCTAATTTCTCATCCTACTCCCGGTTCTTTTGCATAACCAACCCTCCTCTACTTTTCTGCACTGCAGCCCACTCGCTGCCGCACTGCCTGCTCTCAACCCCGTATTCTTGTTAACTAGTCTCATTTTCCCTTTCTGGTAGCTCAATTATATTTTTCTTGTCTCACTAGGTATTCAGTTGTCTTGTAAACTCTGTGTCTGTTGCAGTTACCTCCTTCAGCTTTGCTCCCCACTACCACTAAGAAGTTGCTGCAGTCCTGCTGGCACTGAAGCTCCTTTTCAGACCCATGTCTCCTTTAATTTTTTCAGATTTCAGCAGTTCCTACATCACTGTGCAAACTGCTTAAGAGATCAAGAGCATTGGCTACTCTCAGAGGTTCCTGATCTTGCCTGAAAACATTTAAGAGTCTCTGACAGAAGCTCTGTGCCAAATTCCCGGTTTTGTACCCAGTGAAACACACAGTCTAAGTTTCTCACTTTGTTTGCATGTACCTTTCCAGCATCTTTGCCTCAGCTCTGCCTTGTTCCCTGTGCATAAAATCTAGTTAGCTTTTTGCAAACTGCTGGATCAAGGGACAGGAAGAGAAATGGAAAAGCACACAACTCATCCAGTGTGGGGGTGTAGACCATGTACAGTCACAGCAGCACTGAGCTGCAATGGCAGGAAGATATCTCCTTCCACTCCACATTCAGAGAAAATGACATTTTCAGGGCATTTATATTCTGGAATTTCAAAATGTGTGATCTGTCTACATTGACTTATCAAGTATGTGTGGGTTTTCATGTATAAAGAAGTTGCTCCTCACTAAATGTAAAATTTGCCTCCAAGCCAAAAGCTGCTGGAGTTTCCAGGCAAAAAGATAGCTCTGACAATGTATATTCTCTCCAAACTTTCTCTACACCAAGCTCCCTCTTTAAAAAAGGGAAGTTAGTGGCTTTTAAGAACCTTAAACATTCTTCTTAATGTTCTTCCAAATTAATCTACAGTACAAAAAAAAGTTACTGCAGAAAAATTCCAACAATCTGCTAATGCTTTCCACAGAAAATAATCATCTGAGGATTGGAGCTTGAAGATCAAGCTAGAGAACTGGATATAAGAAAAGCCTCCCCTAACATGCTTCAGGAGTAACCTGTTATCAGTTCAATGGACCAGCTGCTAGCTTGGCAGTATGATGAATGTTCAAAACAATGGAAAGCAAACCAAAGCACAAATGCTGGGAAAAGTAAAAAAATCAAGTAGTTACTGTCATTGATTTGTTCTACCCTAGTCGTATAAATCTAGTGCTCAATGGAAAATACAAAAATTTTAGTTCAACAGAATTGTCTGTGTGCTGAAGGTGTATATGTGGTATCTTACCTCCACAGACACGTTTATCTAGCATTGTTCCTACCTCTGTTCCTACCAGGCTACTTTAAAATAATAATTTTATTTCCCTTGTAACTGGTTTTTTTTTTTCAAAGGTTTTAATTAAATATAACAAGAAAAATGGCAGTTGGATCAAATAATGTGCTGTGAGAGTAAAACTACCCAGTAGTAAAAGATAAATAGTAACATAAATCCAAAAATGCTAATGACATACTATGAGTGCAGTGATCAGCTGATTAGCCACTTAATTTCTCATTTGAAATCAAATTTGCATACCTTACTTATCAATTCAGATGTGACAGTGGCATTAAAATTAAATATGTGTTTTGGTTTTTCAGTAAATGACAGCCATTGGTTAAATAGCAATAATACTAGCCTTTGTGACAAACATGTAGAGTACATTGCCTAATTAATTTCATTTTCAAATGAACAAAGAGTCACTCTGAATACCCTGTTTCCCCACAAATATGCCTGGAAGGGTTTGTTGCTTAAGCTGGAGTCTGAAAGATGGCGGCTGCAAAAAATAAACACAGTTTATAATGTCAAACCCAACCTCTGAAACAGAAGGGTACTGTTCAGACACCAGCTCCTCAGACAAGGTGTTTCAGAAGTTGTTTGGACACAGCTGCTCACCAGACATATTATGTGTCCATGCAACAGTCTTTCTAGCAACTAATATCAGCTCTCAAGAAGGAAATCTGAGATCTTTAAGGCTTCTTAATGGAGAACCTGCCCCCCCCCCCCCCAATAAGCCAAATTAATGGCTTATGTAATATTTAAATATTCATGTTCAGAAGAATGACCACCATAGATGACACAGCCATGAAATTTTGGTCAATGTCTGCTTTACTGCTGAAGATATTGAGCCACTTCAGGGACATTAAGGACAAAACTGTGCAAAAAATAAAGATATATTTTCTGATGCATTTTTCAGTACTGCTAATTAATGTTTTGTTGATAAGGACCATGTGTCTGAGATAACTATACTTTATAACAACTTTCGCCTTATAATTCCTCTTTATAAATCTGGGAACAGAGACACAGTGCAATCCATTGCAGATGGATTATCACTGCCTTTTAAATATGATTGAAAAACAATAAAGGATTTTTTTTTTTTTTACCAAGTGGCAAGAATTGAATTTCACCACATGCAGGTTACCTTTTCTTACATTTTCTGTTTGTGACAAAGATACTTGCATGGAATGTTAATTCACAGAGCACAGAGAAAAGAAAAAGAAGAAACTGGCAGATTGGAACTCTATCTGCTCCTGCACATTTGGAATGATGGAAACACAGCCTAAAGATATGAAGAAACAAACCAAGTGCAAGCTGTGTGGCAAAACCTGAATTCAGAAATCATAAAACTATAAAGACTGTTATATAAGATTGTGGATTACCACATGATTATCTTTGTTTACAGCATATATATATATATACATGCACATATATACATATATACATATGTAGTGCCCAGATACATGAAAGGATGGTGGACAAAATATTCTTTGTCCTGTAGTGTTTGAGGCTTTTAGTCACTTCTGCAGCTACTTATCATGGTTGTTTGTCCCATCTGCATAGCAATGGTCTCTGTGTCAATTTGTGAAAACTATAGGAGATCACCACCTACATAAATAAGTATATAAATGGAAACATTTATGGATTGAAAAAAAGAGACTGACATGCTGCATTAGTTTTGTCTTTATTTGTTAGTGAGTTTTGCATACCTGTTTTTCCAGAATTTAGTGTCTTTCAGCACAGAGCACTCTCTGTGTTGTCAGTCTTCCAAGCAGCCTGAAGTTTCAGAGACAAGGTTTGTTACAAGCTTATTTCCTTTCATTTCTAAAGTTCTTAGGAAAACCCAACAACTTTTCTATCTTTTGAACATTGCCATGCCATAAAAATTAGTCTGCTGGATTAAAGTGCTTCAATTTTCTAGCACATATTTATCTCAAAATGGTCCATTTGCAGTAAAAGAGAAAACCTGGCTTTGCAGAGGTTTGGAGGATTAAAGGAAACATTTAAGAATAGAAAGTGAGGCTGCCCAAAGCAAGCAGAGTACCCTGCCTTCTGGGCTCTGCAGCAGCCTTCTGTTAATAGCAGACCTCTGCTTTTGGCATCAGTTAGGAGGATAATTTCATAAAGAAAAATGCTGTCATAAAACTGTAAGACAAATATTTTTTGAACAGGTGTTACTCTTGGACAGTATTACACAGGACACAGTTTGATCTTCTTGACTACCAGTCTGAACAAAATATTGTGGAAAGAATGAATACTCTGACCATCAGCTAACAGCCCTGGAGGGCACTAATTAGTAAATCTAAAGATTATAGTGACAGAAAGGAGTTGGAGGCAAGTATTTTGTCACAAAAGAGAGTTAAATTTGGCAGCTAGTCTGTCATTTCTTTGAAGGGTAAAGGAAAAAATATGTGCTTTGTTTTTCAGGAATATTCAAATTGGAAAGTCTGTGGACACTGGCACTTTTGTTAAACCAAAATCCAGCGAGTGCATTCAAACTGTCTTAGCCAGATGAAATGCCTCACTTTCCAGTTTTTACTGGCTTAATATGCAGCCAACTTGTCACCATGTCATAAAAGAGCCATGGTTACTTCTGGGCCATGCCACCCCTCCAAAGCTAAGCCACCAGAAATTGCTGAGGAGTCACTCAATTCATCTTCTCTCCAGCAGCCCTAATGGCACTTCTGGAACAGGCAGAGAGCATGAGTGACAGCAGCCCTGAAGCTACTTTTATGTGTTTCACAGACACAGGCTGGCATTTGTTACCTGAGGTTCAGGGACATGCTTCAGTGTCTTAATGCCTCTTCCTTATAGCTCAAATTTGCTTTAAGCACTATTCTTCTATCCCAGAAAAACAAGGCCAAACTGCAAGCTATTAGTTACTGCCTGGAGTAGGAGCCAGCCACAGGCAGTGCAGAATGAAAAACCTTGATCTAGGGATTATTTGGAACAATACTGTATTCAATTGATTTTTGCACCAAGAGGGTTCCCCCCCTGCCCCCTTTTTGTTAACTAAACTTCTGCTGCATATATCTGCCAATGCTACTTTTTAATAAATAAAGAGCCCTTGATAGATTTGAATACACAATCTGAGATAATTCTATTCAAATAAACTTGTATTTCTTGAAATAGCAAAAAAAAAAAAATTACACCTAAATATTTTTAGTAATATCAGGTAGCATCACCATTCCCAATCAATGCTATCAGATGATGGTGCAGAGAGATAAACATAACTGTTGCTGAATCCTCACAACAAACAGAGATAGAAACCAGCATCCAGAAGGTGACTGATTTCTTTAACGTACTGTAATGGATCAATGTCATGATTCTGTTAGGTTTCTAGCTCCCTGGTACCCAGGCCTAGAACTGAGAAACAGAGCCATACTGTAATCATTACCTTTTGTACCACAGCAAGATCAGAAGTGTTGAAGGAAACTTGTGTTGAAGGATGATTTCTTGGTGTATTAAATGAGAAACAGAGCAGCTACATCCTTTTATAATGCCAAGGATTTTCACCTCTCCTAGGAAAGACACATTTGTAACATTTAGGCTTCTCACCAAAGTCACAGCACTATCAAACCTCCTGTTTATTTGTTTATACATTTTATACCTTTATTGAAAACCTGGGAAAGCAATATTTTTTTGGCCACTTTTTACTTACATGTTTACTTGCAAACTTACAATGATCTCAAGATTCACATGTTGCTATTTCCTCTTCTAACCTTATTGCCTTTTATTTTGACAGCACACATCTGGTTTACTATTATTATTATTATTATTATTATTTATTTATTTATAATTTTCCCTGGGGTTTTGGCAATTCTTCTCTGTCTTCTGTAGACACCTCTTGTTGCTGATACCTCTCTGATCATGAGTCAGAATGGAGGGAGAGGGTCAGAGCAGGGCCTCAGATGGAGGGTCTTAGACTCAGTGCAAGAGGTCTGACTGCAATGACTTGGAAAATTATTTCCACGTGTGTTTTTTGCAACATAACTACATCTGCTGCAGGCTCACAGGAGAAGGAAGCAGCTCAGGAGATAACAGTGCTAGATTAGTGGAATGACAAACTTGTTGCAAAGGCATATTTGCTGCTGATCCTGTTTGTTTCACTTGAATGAAAAGAAGGTGGGAACACAATATCCTTCATCACAGTTGTTACAGGTGGGCAAATACTCTAGGTTTGGGGGCTATAATAAACTGGTCCTTAATCAAATTTCAATATAATTCTTTTATCATTACTAGTATACTTCTCAGTTTCTGTTTCTTCATTTTGCTTAATCCATCTTATTTTTGTATTTTCACCTAGTTCAGTCCCAGCTCCTCTTTCTGTTTTGCAGTTGTTCTCTTCACCATTTAAATGACATGTCAAATGCAACACTGCTGGAAAAATGAGGAGCCAAAATGGGAGAGAACTGCAGCTCTCCCCACGTCTGCAGCACTCTGCCACTCTCTGGGTTGGTGGCAGTGCCTACAGCAACTGCTTTCTTCCACTTGCTTGTGACTCATGATTTCTTTTGCATAACCACAATATGCAACTCCCACACAGAGCCATCAGTCAGTTCAGCAATGGCAGCAGAAAAAACATTTTTTTTTTTTTATTTCTTAGGAAATATTACATTTTTTGAAAAAAAGTAAGGAAACCAAAACAACAAAAAAAACCCCAAATGTCTATCTGAGAAAGGCTTAACCATTCAGTGTTCTGTTTTCAAGCACTATTTAAATTCATTTTTCAGCGAAATTCTCTTGTATAGCCGATTTAGGAGTTTGCAAAAAATTGATTTTAAGGAATTACTAAGATTTTATCGATTGTAGGGAGTCAAGTTCATTGTAACCTGCAAATGACAGATTTAGAAAGAATAAAAAAGATTGAATGTCACAACAGCCAAATAACTGACATCTCTATGCCGAACCTTTTACTGTCTTCCCTAGCATACATTACTCAAACTACTTCAAATGAAATCCAAATAAATTCATAAAAATACAATTACTTGAGGAACTCTGAGAAATACAGATATAAATTAAGAAGACAACAGCATATGCCTTGCAGTCCAGTTTCAAAAAAGAGACAAACCACAATAACTGGTTTGAATACTCATGTTTAGGTCCTTCGGTTTTCTCACTTTAGGACATACTAAAAAATGCAACTCTATTGCATGAAGACCATGAACTCTAAGTGGTCAAAACTATTGTCTTTTGGAATAGGAGGCACTTTTAATTTTCACTCTTTACTGAAGCCTCATACATGGAAGCTCAGTTTAAATCACAGTTTTGTGAACACACTGCTGTATGCTTTTGAAATAAGCACAGTGAGTAAAGCAGAATTTTATCATAGGGATTAGCTCAGAGACATGGGGCAAAGTTAGCATATTTCCTCCTTCACAATCACTTCACTTCACTTAAAGAGCCAGTTAATGTACAGCCAAAGTGACAAGCTTTTAAGAAATTGGAATTTCTAATTATTTTTTTGCTGTTTTGCTTTAGCTTTTAAGCAACTTCTTGTAGAGATGGGAGACTGCATGATAAAGCACCTAAAATATGGTACAGACAGCATGCATCCCTCCACCTGACTATTTTTTTGAAAATAAAATCAATTTTCTTCTCTATTTTTTTAAATATTAATGAAATACATTTATTCTCTGGACTGACCAAGATATCAAAGGTTCCAGTTTAATTTACTTGATAATAAACTTTAGCAAGATCACAGTATGTATGCTCACAGAGGAAATTAGCATGTCACTTACTGAACAAGATAATATTCACTAGCTGTGTGGATACCTTGTGTATTCTTCTCATTTCTTGGCTTTTTCACCTTTATTCTCAGCCCTTTATACCAAGAGAGAAACATGAATACTTATCCACAAACACACCTTTGTAGCTCTCATTTCCCATATAAATCAACAACTTATTACAAGTGACAAGAGCTGGAATATTTTCATGACACATGTCCTCAATTAACACCATTCCAGTGGCATCTATGCTGGGATGGATTTTTTCCTGTTTCTGTTAGCGGGGCCCAGAGTCACAAACCTGGGAAGTACAAAGCCACACAATGCTACTCCCAAAGCTTTCCTGTGGCCTTTCAGTAACCCTCACCAAAATCTCTATTAGCATTTCATGTTTGTTACCACTTGCAGCAGCAGCATCTAGGGGCAGAAGGAAGTTCTTTAGGCTGAGGTTTAGAAACAACTAAATCCAGAGGGAGAGGACTCCTGAGTTTGTTCTGTCAATATTTTCAGTCTTGAACTGTAGCTTTTCCAAAACTCAGACTGCTGCTGCTGCTGCTTGTGCTCTCTGTGTAGATATTCCCCATCCTGCCACCTAAGCCAAAGGATCAAGGATCAGTCCAGTGCCTGCCTGCATTGCAGGAAGCCTCTAGTGGGCCAAAAGTTTTTACCAATGCACTAGATCCAAAACTGAAGACCACAACTACTAATGTACTTCCAAGTGCAACTACCACTAAAACAATCGATATGCAAATGTTTTCCTAAAGAAGTCTTTTAGAAGGCTTTATTATTTTCAAAAATTTATGGTCCTGTGATTGTTTTCAAGTAGGGAGTCGATTACTTTGGATAAAATTTGAATTATGTTCTTTGCATTAATTCCCAGAAATACTTAGCAAAAGCACCCTTAGCATGTGACTTCACTCACGGAATGGTTTTCCTGGCTTGGTGATTGACATTTTTCTTAAGACAGTCTTAGTTGCAGAGGTCATGTGCTGATCCATGCAGATGAGAGAACACAATTGTGTTCTTTCTTATTCCAAAGGACCTCTAAAACATTTTTGGGCTAAACTGGCAATTAATTTGTTGAACTGAAATTCATTAAATGCTCAAATTGCAAACATGCAGCTGAGTATTAACAGTATATGAATCATATTTTTCTATTTTATGCAACAAAATAAATTTCCAGTTGAACTCAGTAGGACGAGTCACACTGCCTAAGGGAGCAATTTCTTAACTCAGGGGACTGAGTCAGATTCCTTTATTATCATTGTACCCCCAAGAGGGAAAAACACAGAATGAAGTTGAGCTAAAATGTTGATTAAAATGAGAGTTCTGGATTATTTAGTAGAGGAACTGTTATGTATGTCCTCCTAATTCAGGTATCTAAGTGAAAAGCCAAAAACTGGTTTCACTGCACACAAATTACACAGTCAGCTGGGATAAATACCTCTGCACATATGAGCATGGCCTGGCATGAGATTCACACAATCTCCTCCAAATTTTCAAGGAGCAGCAAGGGTTCACTGTCTGCTGCCATGGTCATGGTGCTTTCCCAGGCTCAGACCCTTCTGTAATGGCACAACAATTCCAGGATACCCTGCCCTTCACAGAGAAAACACACATTTCCCTGAATGGTTTTGCACAGCTGCACTGGGTGCCTTTTCTCAAAATGATAAAAAGAAAGGTCCAGGGACTTACAGGTCAGCCAGGCTCACCTCAGACCTTGGAAAAAATCACACAGCCTAGAATGCATTAATAAGCATGTGAAGAACAAAAACTAATCAGAAATCCCCAGACTGACCAGGGACAAATGATGTTCAGCAAACCTGGGTGCCTCCCACAACAAAGTGAGTTTTGTGGATGTCATGTATCTCAGCATTAGGAAACCTTTTGACTCCACACTCTGCCAGCTGGCAGCTGAGGACTTGTAGGCTGGAAGGAATGATGTTTAGATGGACTAAAAATTAACAATACCTCTGGGCTTAAAATATATCAATGGGCAGCTCATCATCTGCTTGGAGGCCAGCAGTGAGCAGGGCAGTCTAATGGTTGCTCTTTCTCACTGTTGGATGTCTTAATCAATGACCTAGGTGATGACCTCAGGTGTGCCACCTGCAAATTTATGAATTATGCCGAATTAGAGGGGGTTACATGCAAAATGAGTATCATAACTTGAATCCACAGGGATTTTGATAAACTAGACAACTGGGAAAACAGAAACTTAATGATGTCCAAAAAGGAGAGAAGCAAACTTCTGCTCTTGGAATAGTATAAGCTCATATGTGACTAAAAACTTTACAGTAATCCTGCTGAAAAGATTATTGTTGGACTCTAGCTTGAATACTCTCTCTCCCTGTGAATAAGGTAAAATGAAGATCACCCTGGTGTTGAAAGGATTTCCCTAAAAGAGATGAGGAAGTTCATTTTCCCATCTTCCTGGAGCTTGGGAGGCTTCATGTGAAAAAATGAATCAAGTTTTGGACAACCTACTGGACCATGAGGAAATACTGAGAGATCTTTAGACTGCTGAAGAGTCTTAGGTTTGGTCTAAAAGAAGGCAACAACTGCTTGAAGAGGAGTAAAAAATAAAAATTAAGGACTTAAGGAAAAATTTTCACAGTGTGGTCCTGTCAAGCTTTGCAGGTAAACTGAAATTTCCATCCATTATTTTGAGGTTTTCAAGATGCAGCTATACACAGTCATGGCTGATCTGACCTAGTATTGGCAACAGTCAATTGGTTGTTTGCAAACACTGCATGTTTGAAATTCGAGCATTTAAGGAATTTCAGTTCAACAAATTAATTGCCAGTTTAGCCCAAAAATGTTTTAGAGGTCCTTGGGAATAAGAAAGAACACAACTGCGTTCCCTCATCTGCATGGATCAGCACATGACCTCTGCAACTAAGATTGTCTTAAGAAAAATGTCAATCACCAATTGACTTTTTGGGTGAGCAGCCTCAAAAGTCTTTTTGAAATCCTTCTGAGATGAGTAGTTTTATGTTTACCTTCCATTATTCTATACTGCTTAGGAATTTCTGCATCTTCACCAGGAATCTTGGCAGGTCCACAGGATTTAAAGATTAATAGGTTGGAAAATACCTTTTCCATGGTTTCCTGGAAATTCTTAGCTCTGCCTCCTTTGCATGCAGAATGTATTTTTATCAAGACCTGGCTCCTATGGTGAAAGCTCTATAAACTGTAGCTGTCCACACGAATTTGTGTGCAAATTAAAGTTACACAGACCAGCTAATTACAGAAACATCCTGTATTTCATAAGTTTGGCCTTTCAATTTAATTATGGTGTAACTTTTCATAGCAAACCCAGCATTTAGCGTAAGGAGTGTTTGGACTGCATGCCTCCAGAACAGAGAACAGACATCTTACAGCATATCTGCTCATAAACTGCTCATAAAGGAGAAGTCTGATGTTCCAGGGGACAGTGCGGAAGAATCAGGTCCAACAAAGTCATTTGGGACTTCTGCACTTTACACCCATATACAGAGAAGTGAGGAATCTAGAAACACCCCATGATGACTTTCCTCATCATTTTACCACAGGGGTGGGGCTGCTACCAACTGTAATCCCAGAGAGCTCTGTGTGGTTTTCTCCACCCAGCAGATAGGAGGGAGTGGGAGGGGTGACCCATACAAAATGAGACAGTGGCACTGGTGATATATTTTGAGTCCAGAGATATTTTAGGACACAGTAGGTGATGCAACTGGTGCTAGAGATGCTGATCAAGCTAGTGAGCAATCCTCTGTAGAACATTTTTAGACATTAGTTTTAACACACTGAAGAATTTTCCCAATCAAGACACATCACTGAAGGCAATTAATTATTATAAATAACTTTCACATCAGTCAAAATGAAATGCAATTTCACTGCTCAAGAATAAAATATATCCCTACTTAAGGATTTTCTACCTTTAAGTTCCAGAAGCCCCTGGGAAGGAAAACATCCACAAACAAACAAACAAACTACAAAATTCCTTTCCTGATCCAGGTTGTAAATTGATAAAAGAAAACAACATGTGTGATAGAGAAATGCCTTGCTTTCTGAAGGCTTTATTTTTAAGACAAGAATTTTCAGATTTTTGAAGTAGATGCAGGTGCTCCCTTTTTATGTCAATGCCAGAAAAATTGTAGAATTTGGCACAAAACCAACAGAAACAGAGTCAAAGTGAAAATACGTTTTAATTATTGTTCTACCTTAAAAGCTATGTTTCTAAGCCATCACAAGAAGCTCCACTTACAGATGTTTGCTTTTCTTTCATTTGCTTTCACCCATTATGCTTTATTATTCTTGCTCCTTAGACCCATGTCTAAGAAGTAGGAAATTAATTGCCTCCACATCAGTGGGTGCTCATGCAACTTGTTTCATAGAGTGCTTCTCAGTGTTGCAGAGACCATCTTAAAATTACTTATTCAGGCTGCAAAATAAGCACCAATAAAATTAGAGGAAAGTAGCACCGATAATTTAGCTAGAGAATCTGTCAAGCTATGTGTGCAAGCAGTAAAGGCAACAGGGAGAGGTGAGGGGTTTGAAAGGCCACAGGTATTATCCCAGTGCATATCTTTCTCAGTCTTTCCTCTCCCAGGTCCCTCCTCCCCATGCCTGTCTCTACATTTTGTTTGTCTCTACATGCCTGTTTACATTTCCTGTTCTCTTGCCAAGACCACATTCTCTGTTAATCTCTTTACCTGTGCCATGTAGGAGAGAATATTTGTCTAAACTATTGATACCTGTAGATGAAGTTATTTGCAACAGGCTGTTATCAGCTGTGAGTTTTGGGTTATAGTTCATCTAAAGGCACTTTTCCAGTGTCACTGGGTTGGGCTTACCCTGTGGGTGCAGGACTGTGGATGGTGGTAACTGCACCAAGGCATGGGTAGAGGAACAGACACCTGTCCATCTCTTCCTCTGTCTGTTCTACCATCTGCCCTTGACACTTTGACACAGTTTGCTCCATTTCCCACTTCCCCTAGTCCCTCATTTATCTGATGAACTGGTAAAGAGGTGAATTCCCAGTACTCAATTGAATCTCAGTGGTTCCCTTTACCTACCCTGCTGATCTTGAATGGCCCAGAACATCCTTAGAATCTTGTTAAGCTGAGGAAGTACAGGACTGGTCTCATACTCTCCATCACTGTTATTCCAAACACAAATCCTCAAAGATACATCCTGGAAGATGGCAGGCAGAGGCATCACTGTGATAACAGCCTTATGAGGGTTAATATCACAGTGTAACAGTCGCCAACTATTTATACATTTTCAATCTATACTGTTTGAGAACTAGTCTGAACTTTAAAATTTACATGCCTCAAAGCATTTGCCTTAAATAGATATTTCATTTCTCCAAGTAATGGGCAAGCTGAGGCTTGCTTGTTATATTTCACTCTCTTCAGTAAATCTTACAGCACAAATTACAAATCTTCCCTTTCATTTCTCCTGAACAAAGCAGTTACAATGTCATTTATAGAGTGAGGCTCTGAATAGAACTATGGCTTATAGCTAATATGTTCTCAATACCCCACACAATTGTGTCAGTCTCTTCAGAGATGAAATTTCCACTTTCTGATGCTTTTTGGGAGAGCTGGGTCACACCTTTTTTTCTTTTACTGTAAAAAATTACCAGCCTAATTTCACTATTAGTCATTCTAACCATGAAATTTCTATATACAACCATATTTTTCTGGAAATTGCATCAGTATCCTCTGCTAGCTCATCATCCAAATTGTCATAATACCAGTCAGAATGGTTGAAATCCTAATTTGGTGCTTTCTGAGGAAAATATTTAGAGTGATATGATGACCATATAGTCCTTCCCAAGCATGCATTCTGTAAACTTGTTTACAGCTCACTGGCCTGTGCAGAGCCCAAACAGTTCTGCTGGGCAAAGTTCTAGTTGTCTTCTATAATTTCCCTTAACAGCTGGACTCTCTGCCCTTTCCTACCTTATAAGTAAAAGAGCTTAGGAAAAATCTGGCAGGCTCCTTGACGTGAAGTGAGGTTTTTTAAATTCTTCATTACAGTTTAAAAATCCCTACCGGGAAATGAATTTTCTGATCATCCAAATTCATGCAAGTCAGGGAGTCTATTATATTAATGGCATATTTCATTGCTTTAAAATTCAAAAGTGACAATCTATGACACAAGTTAGGAATAACGGAGAGGGAATAAGCCCAACAGCCAAGGCAGTGAATTACACACTGCTCTGTGCAGAGCTGGTTTCAATCCTTGGGCACTGCACCTTCCTATGTCTGTAATTATTGCCACAATGGAAAATTCACTGCATTAGAAAGTAAAGACTTTTTCTGGTCCATAACTGTCAGTATCTGCCCAATAAAAGAAATTGGACATTTTGGGGGTATCTACTTATTTTGTCACTGTTGTGCCACTGCAGGGTTTGGGCAAATCCTCCAGGAACCAGAAAGAAATGATTTGGAGGAATTCCTAAGGAGAAAATGATGGATAATGATGGATATCATTATTATGAGACCTCTCCTCTCTCTAAACAAATGCTCTCAACAGCAGTAATAATGTCTATCAGTAAGGAAAGCTACACCTGAAAGAGTTGAAACTACGGCCATAATGACTGTAACAAATCGATAAATACCATCTGAAATAATTCATAGAAACTGCAATAATTTATGTTTTATTTAAATTGTGTAAACATATAGCAGTACCGAAAACAAAAAATAAACAACAAAAAAACCCAAAAAAACCCCCCCACAACCCAAAACAAAACTAAACAAAAACCCCCTCAAACATAAATTCAAAAATATACAGAATATACAGAAAAATCCATAACCTATCAGTGATTTTCACTATACTAGAAACTATGAGGAATCTGACAATACAATCTTAATTAATTTTGTTTGATTTTATGAGCTCTGTTTATTACTATGACCTCTGCTTTGCTTTAAAACTTCCTTTTTTATGGTAAAAAAGGGCAATATCTTTGAATCTTAAACAGGAACATCAAAGACTGTCATGAAAGAGACAGGCTTTTCAAGAAGAACAAAAAGAGACAAATCACCAAGCACATCAGAGGGCTGAGCTGAGCAAGTGAAGGACTGGGAAGACATGTTCTCCCTAAGGATGCTGAAAGGTATCCCAGTAATGGTGATGATACCAGAGGCAGGAATTTGCTGTCAGATACTGTTTTTTCTACACATCTGTAAATATCCTCAGTTGTCTACAAGCAAAGCTACTGCAAATTTAAGAAGGGCTTTAGCAAAGCAGACTGGTTTGTGCCTTTTGTTTGGTCAAAGAAATAAACCAAGGATCTGACTTCAGCCACTTCTGAGTAGTGCATGCAAGGGGTTTGCAGTTATCCTGAAGTAGTGTCATGTCCACCAATGCATCTAGAATCTGGGAAGTGGCCTGTAGCCTTCCAGTAAGGAGTCATTGGAAAGCAACACCATTTTTCCCCTGGAAGGTGTTCCCAGTGTGCCAAAACTGTGTGTAGTGTGTATGCTTCTGCTCTCACCATATGGCCCTCTGACAGTGGCCCAGTTGTCAACAACAAAACTCATATTCCACACCCATAGAATTTGTTTTTAGAGCTCTTTTTTTCCTGTCAAAACAAGAAAATTATACTTTGCTTTCTATCAAAACGTGAAGCATTTCATATGTCAGCAGATGACTATCACTTTCAATCTTTATTGTACTGGGCTCAATTGTGACCAACAATACAGTTCAGAAAAGGCTCCAAAATCTTGCACCCATTCCAACTGAACTCCCCCTTCCTTGATCTTTCTATTTCAGCTTCTCCCTTTCTTTTTAATAGATATAGAATTACTTCTCTCCCCCTAGATAACTGCCCAGATTTATTATAAGCCATTCATTGCAACATAAGCAAAAAAAAAAAAAAAGCCCAAACCAGATAAAATCTGACAGAAACACTCACTGCTGCTTCTGTCATTTCCTAGAATCTGAGTTCATATTTAGCTGTTTTACCAATCTTTGAGCAAAACCTTACTTACGCAAGTTTGAGGGCAAGAAGAAAACCTTTAAAATCTAAAGGATGAATTTCTCCTGAGCTGTATCAAGAGCTGCCATTTCTGGAAGTTTTTTTATACTAACGTTCATCTCCCCAGCTCATGAATCTTGCCTACCTCTTTCATCCTTTCTCTCCACTGCCTACCTCTGTCATCATGCTTAAGATGCTCCCCATTCTATATTGCCACTGAACACAAGGTGACTTATTTTTCATTCCTTAATCCTTCCTTTTCCAAGTAGCACTTCACTGTCTTGTTTTCTTTCCCTTACAGATTTTGTGTTTCAAAATATTTTTTCCCAGTTCTAGCTCTCACTATTGTCCTTTGCTCTGTCTTCTCTTCTGTACATCTCCTATCTCCAGTTTGTCATTTGCCTGTGTCTTGGTCCAACCTCTTCCCACTGAAGAGAAAAAAAGGCTTTTTCTAGCAAAACTTAGGAGGGCCAGCAGATGAAAGTTATTCCTTGGAGAAGGAGACAGGCTGTCAAGTCCAGGCCATTTGCTGGAACGTGTCAGAATTTTGCTGTCAGATTTATAAATCACCACTTACAGTAGCATAAACATGTCATTTTGGCTATCTGCAATTGATTTTTCCAAAAGTAGCAAGATACTCTATGTTTCAAAACAATAGTCCATGAGGTGGCAGTGGTGGTGACTGAGATAATCCTGGAGTGAGTGTTAGATCCAGCTGTACAGGGGCCTCCCCAGCTCAGGGAAACCTGAGCATCACCCCCTAGCCCTGTAGGACCCCCTAGACCTGGGATCTGGAAATCCTTGTCAGATAACCTGGAGGTGCCAGGGGCATCTGCAGGAAATATAAACAGCTCTAGGGAGCACGAGTTTATGTGTGTAGTAAAGGCCCCACTAGAGGAAAAAATATCAAAATTAATAAAAATATGGACTAATTATTATTAGAAGTGAGAAACAAATAACAAATAGAGAATAGGATACAATAGAGTTTCTCAGTCAAACAACTTACCTTTTAATGTGGAAAAATATTCTTTTGCTAGTAATATCAATCCTGGAAGTGCCTTAAACTTTCAAAAACAAATAAATTATGCACCTGAGCAGAAAAACCCCCACTATTCTGAACCATTCAAGTTATTTAATGTGATAGGTAGTTAATAAGAGTATCTCACAGTACTGTGTCTTCTCAGTCCTAGAGGTGCATCACTGACCATGGCAATGATTTCCCAGTATAGCAGTGAGTTGAATATAGCCCTTGAAAATTTAGTACAATATTTAAAATGTGTTTCCTGAAAGCACAAGTCCTTGGTGGTTGTAGGCTGTACATCTCACCACTCCGTGTTCTCATCATGTCAAATCCTTCAAGTGAAGTGACATTACACTCAGTCTGCACTAAACAGTGCTGGTGATTCACTAGACTGCAGTCTTCCTTTTAAGTCTGTACTGAGTCAATACTCTGATGGGGGCTTATTAAAGATCACCCTGATGTTGCAGGGCTAATCCTTTGATAGGGCCTACAGTTGGGATGTGCCCTCTTTTTGATCATGTACCAGTCACAGTAATTTTTCTGAAAGTCACAGTTTGCCTCTTAACCTGGATATTTTAGAAAAATTCCAGCTCAGGACCAACATGCTGAAAACTCAAATCCCTTGATAGGGATTTCAGTGATAGAAACCAAGTTACTGCATGAACTGCTTATTATTGATGAAGACTTTAACTAGTCGTGGTTGTCTGCACCCAAGGTAATCACCTCTGGTAATTCCATCCTTACATGAGTACTCACTGTGCAGCTGTTCTCTGCATCTTAGAGGTTTTATGAAAAATAATAATTTCAGTCATTGTTAAGGCACTGCAGACTTATATGCAAGAGCTGCCACGTAAGGGTTAAGTATTATGTTGCTTGCAAGGTTATAATTGAATTGATTTTTTTTTCCCAGTAGTATCCAGCTATCTCCACACATGCTTAAAAATACAGTTCACAGGCAGCTAGGAAGCAATTCTTTCCACAGGCTTGGAAAACAGGGTATTACGATATTTTAACTTAAAAACCTGGCATATAAATTAATAGTCACTTGACTATCAAAGAAACAGAATTTAAAGACGCTTGTTATGTTTCCTGTTTTGTATGAAATAAACACTATCTATATATCATATTTAGAAAACGAAGATGCAAAATGTCTTTTGGGGAAAAAAATAAAGAAAACAGAGCTTTCTAGAATCTTCAAAGGAGACCAGTCTCCCTGAATGGGAATGAGTCATCTATAATCACACATCACATCTAAGCAGTTCTTAGTCAGGTATATAGGTTTAATTTCCTGCTGGATTATTAATTCTGTCAAATAACGGGGGAGGGAGGGAAAAGAATGTTGTTTGAGCCATGAGAATTTTTTGCTGTCCTTCCTTCCCTCTCCCTTCTCTAAAACTGTCATTTGGATGTTCATTTTTTGGTCTGTTACAGTGCCAAACACTGAGAAGCAATAGAACAAGTAATTCATCAGGGATCCAGTGCAAGGTATGCATCTGCTAGGATCTCTGGCCATTTTAAATCTCTGAACCAGACTGCAGGGAACAACTGTAAACAAGTGTGTGACTGCACAGTGTGACACTTCTCCAGCTGTTAGGAAGGCATGGGGGGGACAATGGGAGTCCCCCATTGAAGGACTCTGGTTAAAGCCTCTCCAAGAACCAACCAGGAAAAAGTGTGAAAAGGTGAATTCTCTCCCTCCCTCATGCTGAGTTAAAATTTATATGTTAATAAGTGTTATGTGCCTCTTTGAAATTTGCATCTTTTACTTAGAAATAACAACCTTTCTAAGAAAGAAAGAAAGAGAGAAAGAGAGAAAGAGAGAAAGAGAGAAAGAAATAAAGAAAGAAGGAAAGAAGGAAGGAAGGAAGGAAGGAAGGAAGGAAGGAAGGAAGGAAGGAAGGACGGAAAGAAGGAAGGAAAGAAGGAAGGAAAGAAGGAAGGAAAGAAGGAAGGAAAGAAGGAAGGAAAGAAGGAAGGAAAGAAAGAAGGAAAGAAAGAAGGAAAGAAGGAAAGAAAGAAGGAAAGAAGGAAAGAAGGAAAGAAAGAAAGAAAAAAGAAAGAAAGAAAGAAAGAAAGAAAGAAAGAAAGAAAGAAAGAAAGAAAGAAAGAAAGAAAGAAAGAAAGAAAGAAAATAAATCAGGTATTTGTGCTATAAATATACTTTCCTTTGATCCTAAAAAGATTTAGAATTTTCTAAGATGTCAGAAATAATTGACTGAATGAAGAATTGATCTTTCAGTCATTCGGACCTGCATCATGATTGGAGTTTTCTATATTTCCTGTCTGAATATGAAGGAGTCAGATTCTAGCTGCTGGGACAGCCCTGAAGAGAGAATATTTTCTGTGTAACAACCTTTTCAATAACTTCAATTATGACCTACAAATAGAGGTATTTCTGAATTGCACCAAGTTCTTTGCCCTTAATTTAAATTTTATAGCTCCAAAAGTGATGGCTAGAATCTGGATCTGTCTCTCACAATGCACAAATGGAAAAACACTCAGCAACCTGCATGGATTGAAATAATTTCTAAATACTCCCAAGGCATCCATCTTCCCTCTACGTACCTGAAAAGACGTTTCTCAGAACATTAGGGTGTCTAATCCTCTAGTAAGTGCTAAGTAGGCTGCTATTTTTCAAGCAGAAAGAGCTATTCTTTTCCCTCCCCCACATTGCCCTCCAAGCAAAATGGAGACTCTATTTGAAGTCTCTATAAAAGAACACACAGAGAAAGAAAAAAAAAAAATCAATATGAGCCCCTTTGGTAGCTGAAATTAGATGCTTCATAATGCTGTGCCAATCGTCCTGAGCATCATGTGCTTTACCTTCAATGCCTTTTCACTTTTTTTTTTCCATTACCTGTGGGAATAAAATACAGTCTTAGGGTGTTTGTTTGGTTTGGAGTGTTATTTTTGTCAATTTTTCAAATGCCTTAGGAGTTTTTGATTATTTATTAGGAAAAATGTCACATCCCAGATCAATGATTGGAGTCCCTCTGTAATGAAGTGGTCCCACATTAGGTATTCCAGGTTCAGTTATGTAGTCAGGGGGCATGTTCTGGTTATATCCTAAACAAATGAAATCAGTAACTTTTATGAAAGCTCACACAGAGCAGGCAGAAATAGCATGAGTGGTATGCTGCTCGGAGACTGACTGAGAGAAAGCAATTTTGAGCTATTCCTAAATATATTAACATTGTGTTGATGAAATCCCTCCCATCCATTGTGTTGATGAAATCCCTGCCACAATGTACTTTTGGATGGTCAGCTGGAAAGAACAATATCAAGCCTAACTTAGGATGCATTTCTTTACGGAAAGGGTAGTCACAAACTGAAACAGGCTTACTAGAGAGGTGGTTGTTGCCCCAAACCTATCAATATTTAGAAGGCATTTGGACAATGTCATTAAAACCACGCTTTAACTGTTGGTAAGCCTGAGGTGGTCAGGCAGCTGGACTAGTTGTAGGTCCCTTCCAGCTGAAATAGTAGTTCTGTTTGGTTCAATTCTATTCTATTTCTTAGAATATACTGTTTAAAACATTCTATCTAGCCGCTCTTCAGAGGTGCAGGCTACAAATTACAGCTTTTTTTTTTTTGTCCTAGTGATACCCATCAAAGTCAACGTTGTTGCGTTGTTGAACACTCTTATGGGAGAAGTGTGTTTTAGTGGTTATCCATGCCCTTTATTGACCTTCACAATCTTGATTAAGTCAAGAGGCTGAGTACTCCACCTTGTTCAAAATGCTGCCTGACTGAAGCAGCATGAAGCAGCAGGAGAAACACACTGAGGAACACCCCAAGATTTTTCTGCTAATTTGGGGAAAACAGAAGGGAAATCCCATTCAGCTCTTCATTAGCAGAATAGCTTCTGCAGAACAAGGCAGGGGGAAATGTTTAAAACTGGGCATTCTGTTCACTTAATATGCAAAAAAATTCTTTTCAGAATGAAGAAAAATATAACTGTTATATGTACAGAAACACCTGATAATTTCCTTAAATTCCTTTCTACTTTCTCTTTTCTTAAAGATGAGAATATTACCAGGTTTAGTAAAGAAGGATGTAGTGGTTCTACTCGCTAGGGATAACAAAGAAAAACCTATAGAGTAGTTGATGCTAGTATGTTAGCATTCTTATTTTTTAAACTCATCACATTAAACTATTTGATAACGTCTAAGTTTATTAACTGGTGCTGTCTACAGCAATGCAAGCTAAATTTCAATCCCTGTATTTCAATCAATTAATGGGTGATGGTGTTCTGAACTGCAGGCAGGACAGCAGGTGTACTCCCTGCATAGCCTGTACTCCTGCCAAGGGTTACAAAATATTGAATTCTGCATCTGTGACCTTTATGCAATGAAGAAGGTCATTTTAATGCTAGGACAGCTGCACTAAGCCATATGGTGAGCTCTAAGTGGTGTGATCACCACTAAAATATGTTGCAAAGATATTATTCTGGGGCTGCATGCCCTCTGGTATCCTCAGGCAGAGTCTTATTTATCACAGAGTAAAAGCATAATCATTCGAAGAAAAATTATCTGGAGTACTTAAAAAGATATTAAGTACTTAAATAGAAATATTCACTGTTGGATCTGGAGATCATCTCATGGACATTGCTCTTACATGCCCTCGCCTTTGGCTTGGGATGCACACTGCATTTGCTGCAATCCATCATAGGACCAGTGAAGCCAGGAGCTCTCACAAGTAATGAATTAATGAGGCTAATTAGAGAACTGTGAGTTATTTCTGCTTCTGTTTATATGGTGTCATGATTTAAGCCCACAATGAAGTCACATGCCAGTGAACTGGATAAGACTCAAAGTGGGGAGCACCCAGAATAGGAATGATCCTTCAAATGGTTGCTGTCCAGTACACAGATTTGCTCAAATTTGCTCAGATTTGAAGGAACTGGCACAAATTTTAGATTTCAGCATAAGTGTCTCTCTCCAACTTAGTGATGCAAGAAGACCTCCCCCCCCCCCATGTGGATGGAGCTAGTTTTTAGGAGAAATGAATGTTGAAAAATGTATTCAAATCCCAAATAAATAATGCTTGTGTAAGAATGCAGTACAAAATAGCCAGGAGAGCCAGTCTCCTTGTTCTCAAAAGCTGCCTTACTATTGTTAAGAGTATTAAGATTAGAATCAGGATGTGCTGAACACAAGTGAAACACCTGTGATAAATGCTCCGAAAATAACTCAGCAGTACAGAACTCTTACTGGGTCGCAGATTACTTGATTAAAGCTGGAAAAGCCAAGGTTGTTTTTGATTTTCTTTATCAAAGCCATGACAATTTTTCTTCCAGCAAAAAACTCTTTAATGTTGAGTTTTAATGGGATTCTTATCATTCAGATGCAGAATATAACATTTTAGGGATTGTCTTTTTTCCCCTAATATTATTCCATTGTTACATTTGAAAAGCTTGATGAACAGATAAAAAGAAAAAAAAATAGAGCATTTCACATAAACAAAGAAAGACCATTTCCAAGAGGATCCCTTGATTTTAGAAAAATTGCTCTTTCTTGTTATATATAAAAAAAGAAAGCTTTGGATTGATCTGCAGTTTCTTCAGATTAAGAGATCATTAGCTTTGCCTCAGTAAGGTATTTTAAAATCAGCTCTGAAATAGGCCAGGAAAACTATCACACTTTTTTTTTTTTTTAAAGAATCAGATGCAATGAAGGAGATCACAAAACAAGGACACATGGTTATGATGGGTGTCCTTCCTTTTCCCAAAAAACCTATTTCCCTTGAAGATAATTTAATAGTTAAAAGAAATTTGGACTTCATGCACAAAAATACTACTTTGAACATCATCATGAAAAATCACTAATTGAATGTTTTTAGAGGAATAATTTATAAACAAGGTTAACTGACTATCAAAACATCTACTCTACTACTAAGATTCCTACCGAGCTCTTCAAATCTTTACCTTCTAACTAGGGTCAGGGTTTTGTCCTAAGAGATTGCTCATCTGGGGGTAATAACTGCATTTGCAGTCTTTCTGCTTGTGTTATCTGCTCTTACTGTGGTGGTACGAGGAAGTCTACCTGTGCACTTCTCAGGCAGGCAGGCAGGGTTTGGGTTCAAAACCTGGGTTATAGCAACTCTGCTGGAGATTACAAAAAAATTTAAATAAATAAATAAAATTTAAAATAAATAAATAAATAAATAAATAAATATATATATATATATATATATATATATATATATATATATATATCTGAAACCAAATCCCTGTGGTTATTTTTTTCAAATTAAAAACCAATCTAGTCCTGCAGCTGCAGTGTGAGCCCAGCAGCCATAGAAGGAAACAGGGAAGGTTGTAACTTCCACCAGCTCCTTCCTTGGCAGAGTGCTTTTACCCAGAAAACACTAATAATCTCCTGGCAACATCTGTAGACTTTTGGCCAATAGGAGTGTACTATGGGGAATCTGCACTTTGATATTTTTCCTGAACTCTAAGGGAAGCCTCTCCACACACTGGTTTAACTACAGGATTGTATTTTCAGCATCTGTGCAGTTAGTCTCTAGTGAAATACTGTGTTTGAGACACTCACTAATTTATTTCTGCTCTTGCCAACTGATTTACCCTGCATATTAATATTAACAATCATGTTTGTACAAATGGGCCATTAATTCCAACTTCATTTCCTTTTCAATTGGTAATATATGTAAAGAACAATAACCAATGCAGCATAATTTTACCCATGGCTATTAAAAGTGAGTACACAATATCCCTTTTATTTCCTTCTAAAAGCATTGCTTTTAAATGAGAAAGGATATTGCAACAGTGTTAGCTTTTTTACTTCCCTCAATGCATTGCAAAGACGTGGTAGAGTTGGGGAAGAAGGAGCCATTTAAAACCAAAAGGGAGCTTGAGAGCTTGAGCCAAAGTCAGATTCCTCCAAAGGGAATGCTCGCTTTTACCCTGTGAGGGTTTGGTGCAGGCCCATAATGAGCATTAACAAAGATGCCCCAGCAGACACAGAAAATGTTCTGCAAACTTTGCCACAATAAAGAGTATTTAACTGAGTCATTATGGAAAAAGGAAGAAATGTATTATAAGGAATGGATGAAAAGCATTCTGTAAAATTTCAACACCAGAAAAACCTGACTTCACAAGCCAAATCATGCAAGCCAAGAAAAATTAATAAACATTCTTTCATAAATTAAATTATTATTATTTTTCATATTAGGAGCACAGAAATTGATCAAGTGGTAGCTGCTACCATACTTCAGTATTAAATTGTACAGCAGGGAAGGTAATCAAGAAAATTAAACCTACCTTTAGAAAACTCAAGCAGTAATGAGAAAAAGAACAGAGTTGTACTAGCTTTTGAGTTTGTATCAGGCAAGACCCTGAATAATCAGGAAAGAGAAAATTAGATCCTTCATTATGGAAATATCCTAAGAGGATCAGATGATCTTGTTTCTTTGAGAAAAAGGCGTGGTTTACTAAAGAATTTTTTGGTGGTATGACTAGAGCTTCAAAGCTCATATAGATTCTCACATAGAATATTCCAAGAAAAAGCGCTTCAGTTCAACATCAAGCTTGTCATCTTGCATGGTCAATACCTGTACACCAAACTCATCACCTACATCCCACTACAACTGCTTCCATGAATCTGATGGAGAAATATTATTTTTTCAATTGAATTTTCTAAAGACTGTCTATATTTTTAAAACTTTTGTAAGAGGGTCAAAACGCATGAGTTTCTAAAAAGAAGTTTTGCCACTTTCTCTAGGAAATATTTTTATTATCTCCTATCAACTCTATACTAAGATCTTCTTAGCAGAATGGGCTAAAGCATCACAGAGTGTACATCAAGATAAATTTCCCAGTAGAATAAGCATCTTCAGACAACTGAACTGGCCTTAGTGAGTGGAAATATCCATTGCCACCAAGAGATCTCTCTGGCATCTGGTCTAGACAGAAGCATTGCAAAGATAACAGAAAGGAGCTGACTGATTTCTTTCCCCATCAATCTATGTATCTTGACCATGTTTTTAGTGGTGATTTATTAGATAATTTCTGAGAAACACATGTCATGTAGGTCTTAGCCCACCATTATATTTTGCTAGTCAATATCAAATTAGGATCATCTTTCAAGTTATCCTGCACGTTTTTTTTTTTCCCTTGGAACTCAGAGAAATTATGATTTAACATTGACTGCTACTGAATTGTACTGGATAGCAGCTGATTTAGCCTATTTACTTTCATAAAACCTAGGAGTGGATAAAAATACCTGACAAGATTCCATGGTAAAAAGACCTGGGGATAGGAGTTTTGCCCTAAGGCATGTCCAGTGCTTCACAGGGAGCAGGCTACAAGCTGGCATGTGATCTCACAGCAAATTTTTCTCTGTGTGATGGTATCAGGTGCCATTAGGTGGTTAATTCCTCTGACAGGTTTATCTCCCTCACTGACATATGCAAACACAATAAAAAATATTTCAGAAAGGTCTATGGGACTCCATAAACCCCGAATACCCTAAGTGTACGGTTAAACAGTAAAAGCACATTATTACAATATGTCACGAGTGCAGAGCAAAAGAGATCAAGGATCTCTGCAACATGAAGAAATTTGTGCAGTTAAATTCCTGGACTGTCTGTGGTAATGCCCAATGAAATCAGGCAAAAAAAAAAAAAAAAATATATATATATATAAAACAAGCTTTGACTGTCCGCCCCATGTAAACATTTCTTCATTCTCACAAAGGCGTTACTGTCTTTAAATCTGAGCAAGCCAGAGTAATCAAGCCCCTGAGAAATTTTAGAAGCAGTAGGAGTGCTCCCGTGTTACTCCCACCAACCTATTTCTAGCTGCTAGCGCATAAAAAGAAAAAAACTTCTCTTTTCATTTCCCCATCTTCTGTTTCCCTCAAAACAAATTACGCAACTAGAGAAAAATTTCCCAAGCATCTTTTACTTTCTCATTCTTTTGGCTTCGTCTTCCTTTTGGTATCCCTTCATAAAAATTCTTTCTGGAAATACCCTCTGCATTTTGATTTAATTTCCCAAATCAAAAACCCACTCTGCGTAAAAACTCTCTTTAGCATAAAGTTGGCAGGCTTTCTCCCTTGCTGATAACAGGCATTTAGGTTTGTTGCCAAGAGTTACTTCAATAATAGTCTTGCTGTCTTACTGACAATTAACGTAGGCTTCCCTGTTAGACTGGTAATTAGGGTGTCAAAATGTCAGAATCTGGTCCAGGTTGAATATCCTGGATAGTGATTGTGAATAAATAAACCAAAATAAAGAAGTGAATAGAAACTGGCAATATCTGGCTGAAAAGCAACCCGGATTGCAGTGTGATCCTACTTCCTGGTATGGGGGGCCAGGCTGGCTCAGTCGTGGGAACTCGTGGATGGCCCCCTCTGGCTCACTCAGCCAAATCATTGTGGTTGCTCACCAGCTGAATCGGGTACTTTCACATGAGTAAAGACAACAAAATCTGTCAATTTGCAAGACAGAGAAAGATTTCTTTGGAACACCAAGTGCCACTGCAGTGGGTCATATTTATTAGTAGTCTTAACGAATACTGCAATTAAAATGTCTGGAATGAAACTCGTGCTCCAGCTACATAATAGGTGAAGGCAGAAAGACAAAACCAGAAGTGAGGGAATTGCCAGTTATGCCAAGTTATGAAAGAGGACCTGCAACAAAATCCTTCCTACTCAAACTAGGAAAATAGGGTAAGGGACATATTCTATTGCTCTTTGTCCTAAGAGTATACATATTTACAAGACACGTCAGAGAATCAGAATAAACACTCCTTATAAGTTTACCTTCCCTGGGAGGATTTGGAGACTTAAGCCACTGCCAGCTGAGGTGCACAGCCTTCCAGTCCCACATGTCTGAGTCATTTCTGTTTTTAAAAATACTGATTTGTCAGAAGGCAGACTTTTAACCAAGTTCTGCCACCTAAGCTCTATAACACGCTGCCCTTTTTGACCCGTGCAGTTAGACAGAGGATTTTGGTTCCAAGGAAAAATCTAAGATTAGACTGACAACTTTCCTATGCAACCTGTGTATTTCTAACTTGGGTTCCATGGGCAAAATAAGAAAACAATTTGTGTATGAACGAATTCACATCCTCTTTTAATTTAGCCCCTTCCTAAACCCCATAATGTTCAGTTTACTTCTATTATGTTTTTCTTTCATAGACTCTTCAATGCCTTTTTTTCCACACATATTTCCCTGTAAAAGAAGGAGAGACCCTTAACCATATCTATCCACAACTTGCATGTGTCCTGCAAGTATGGCAGGGATGGCAGTATCCCAGAAAATGTTGTTCCATCTTGGTCTTAAGGAGAAGACACCAAATGTTCTTACTTTTTACATTGTTGATTAATAGTGAAAGGTATGTCATATTAAAGTCAGGGTGATTTAATCCAACCATAGCAACAAATTTTGCTGCTGTCTTCCAATTTTATACATTGGGGAGAAAAAAGGCAGATTGCATTTCCAAGTTGTGTCAAATGTAATTTTTTAATATATATAAAGGAAATTATACAAAGCAGTTACAAATTTTCCCTTCTATTTAGAGGAAAAAAGAGTGTTCTGGGTTTTTTAATTTCAGATAAAATATCTCTGTTTTCAGTAAACTTTACATATTTAACATTTAAATGAAAAATATATTCTAGCCATGGAAAAATCATCGATTTGGCAGCAAACTTATCCTAGAAAATGGATTTATCTTTATTCTGAAGCAGCAGTAATATTGTTTATATTTTGTGTTGGTTTTCTTTTGAACTGAGAAATCTGGTTATTTAAAATGTAAACCAATATTATATTTCAGTCTGCCATATTCTACAGAAAAAAAACCATCAGACTTGCAAAGTGCTGTAATCACTGGAAATAAGAAACTGGAGTTGATAAGCTTGGCTTCCCATATAATCATTTCAGGTGAATTGGTGACAGCTGAAATAAAATTCTGGGGATGAGCAGATGTGTCTTTAAATGGCTGAGATTACTGAGTTCCTTTTCCCTCTTTTTGTGTATGCAGACTTAAGGAGGAAGAAAATATATATTTTAGGGGTTTGATAATACAGCTTTTAAAACAGGCTGTCTTTTTCATCTTTGCTCATGTTTTTGAGAAGGAGGGAGCTTTTGACTGAGAAAATAGTACAAAATCCAGCCTCCATTTTGAAAGGTAGCTTCTTCCCCTCTGTTTCAAATGCTATGTCTATTGCATTTTATTTAGAGATATGTTTATTTGTTGGCCTATGTGTGTGGTGTAGTGAGAAGGAGGTCCTGGTCTTCTCAATAGGCTAGAAGGCTGAGTGCTTCCACTAGAAAAAAAAATTGTTTGATTTTAAGGTGTCTTTTTTTAACTTCTAATTTTTTTCTCTAAGCTCCCTACATCTAGCAGAGAAGAATAGGAAAATTCTAGCTGTGGTAGAGCTAAGAATGCATAATTTATGTTTGATATATCCTCATTTTCGGTAGGGTGGGTTATTAATTTCTGAGGTCAGTGAAAGATGGTGATGGGTTAGAAAACATGGCTCTGGACATAACAGGAATTTGGGGTGAAAGGGGATGAATTATAGAAACCTGGAAAAGGACAGTAAATATTTCCTTAAAAAAATAAAAGGGGGGGGGGGGCAGGCGGGTTTCCTATGTAGAAAATCAAAAGGAGCAGAAGAGGATAAAGGAGGGCTTGAGGATGGGAGCTGTGACCCAAGCACCATTAACAACACAGTAGCTGCTCTGAACTAAATCTGCATTTCTCTTATCCTATTAACTGGGAAGGCCAGGTTATATTTACTGCTTACTTCAATTAAAGAGCAGCATGGAGCAGCACCACCTCCAGACGAAGCCTCTGTGGCAGGTTCTTCATGCAGTTGCTGCTGTTCTCCCCTTCTTCCTTCCTGCTCAGCTATGACCTGGGCAGCCCCCTTGTCCTCCTCTGCCCTGGGCTTGTCAGGGGAAGAGCAGTGCACATCGCAGCTCTGACTGCATTTAATCTTTCCTTACTGGCTCTGTGAGCATGTCATCAAGAAAGGTGGAAAAAAGCCTCTCCTCACTGAATTGTAAACCACAAACAGGGTACTCGGGGGAGGGGGTCAGAGAATTTACCTTGAAGCATATTTTAGTGACTCCTGAGATTTAGGATATTCAAGAAGTAGCAGAAATTTTTAGAGAGGGCTTGACACACACATGAAATGAAGTGTGTGTCACCCTCTCCAGTGAAGGAAAAGAACAAGTCCTTTTTCAGCTTCCTGCCTGCTACCCACAAAACAGCTGCAGTGGGAATGAAGATCTTTGAAAAAGGTCATACCCCCCCAACCTGGAAGGACCTTGCTCATCATTTCAAAATAGAAGAGAACAACATTCAGTTGGATTTTCAATTGCTGAAAAGCTTCACTTTCCAAGACATCAGGTCTGCCTCTCCTGGGTTCTTTAGAGGGGCTAAGAGCTCCTTATCATCTTTTCAACCCCTCTAGAGCTCGCAGCCTTCCTTATGCACCAGGTTTCTTTTATTCTGATACACATTTATTTTTTGTTTAGGATAAAGTAATGAACATTACAGATTGCCCAGCAAAGGTGTGTTGTCACACCTCAGTGAGGATTGTCCAGGGCAGAATAAGAGCTGATGTTTTGCTCCAGGTGACTGAAGGGAACATGCAATTGTGCAGAAAAAGGCACACTGGGACCAAGCCAGTATCTCACTCATCTTGCAAGCCAGTGTGAGATTTAACAGCCTAGTGTAGTACCTACAATGCTGCACAGTGCCTGCCCTGTTGAAGACTGCAAGGACTGTGCTGGTGAGCAAAGTGGAAGCAGAATCAGGCCAGATGCCAAAGGCCTGTGAACCGGGATTAGTATGTGCAGTCTTCTACAGCACCTTTAAGAGTCAAAATGGCCATGATGCTTATTTCTTCTCCAGTCCACCTAGAAGATATTTGAAACTGCACAGGTAAAGTTCAGCAGAATTTCTGACTGGCAGTCAGACATCATTTCTCATGAATAGACTGTGATCTGGCGAGTGCCTCTCACAGAAGATGGCTGCTGTGTCAGACTTGGATGAAAAAGCCCATCCTGATTACCCCAGACTTGTTAGGCGAGAATTTGTAGCATATTTCCCTTGAAACAAAGAAACATGGCACATAAGACAGCCAGAGACCTGCAGCATTTCTCTCCCAGAGCTACCGAGTGTTATTATCTTGGAAGGCAGCACTGCCATCTGGGGATGGAAAAACAATATTTCAGTCACAGTTACTGTCTCAGGAGGGGGGTGGTGGTGGAAACATGGAAAATAAATAGAAGCTTGCAGTGGCTCACAGTGATTTTCTTACAGTACACATGAATCAACAATCCCCTCTTGGATTATTGCTCTCAAATTGGTTTACATTATTTTTCCCTTTAATTCAAAGGTTCTACCCTTCCACAAGCATAAGTGGGGTCTTGCCTTTTTAATGTTTGTATCATTTAACAACTGGCTACATGGTGCAAATGTTGTGCAATGAATTCCCTGTAATTCCTTGAATTACAGTATTATTCCCTTTTTGCTCACTTATACCAGTAAACAAGAGAAGAAGTGATTTGCTGAGCCCAGCTAATAAACTGTTCCGGAGGCCGGTCTGCAGCCTTTGGAATTCACAGCAAATAATAATGCAGACATTACCCTACCCATTTCTTTTGACATCCTACTGAGTCTACTGTCATTTTCTTTACACACAGCATTTATTCTGAAACACGTGTCTAATTCCTGGGAAAATTGCTGTCCTTTCTTCCATCTCATCTAGGTCTGTCAGGATTTCCTTCTGTTTCACTAAGAGAGAAATTTCTGCACATACTTACATAGCTAATTATTTCTCTGATCTTGCCTAAAATCCATGTAGAATATAAAGCTGGCAGTCTTAAAGAAAATCCACAACCTCAAAAACACACAACCCCCTCTAGATCCAGTAGTCAGCAATGTGATTTATTAAGAATTGTTATATGATGGCATACAGCCAGCTCCTTCTGATGTCTTGAATTGCCTGTATGTTTTCTATATACGTGTGTTCATATCAAATGTGATGACATTAGAAGCACAAACTGACCTGAGACCACACAGAGGCCGGAAAGGTGATTCTTGTTCCCTCTCTGCCCTTAACCTTGTGCTTCCGTCCTTTCATTGAGTAGGCCCTGCCAAGAAAATTGACTTTGCTGAAAAATTTGTGTTTGTATTTTATTTTTAATTTTCTCAGTTGAAGGTTAATCTTCAGCCAGATGTGATCCCTGGGAACACTGGCACAAGGGAAAATTGAGATCTGCAGTTAAAATTGCTATTTTGAGAGGTAGTACAAGATATGTATCTGCTTACACTGAGCATAGAACCACATCCTCCCACATGCAGCTTACAAATCTAATAACTGAGTCATATCTGAGGTATCATGTTTAAGTCCAGAAAACTACTGCATGAAAATTCTGAAAGTTCATGATTTTTCTCAAAAATTCTTTTTTTTTTTTTCTGTAAAACATATAGAATGAACCTTTGTTATAAGCCAAAAGCAATATAAAACTGAACAAGACTCTTAAGGTTGAATACAGATATTTTTATGTAGATTCTAATCTTATAAATAGATTATATAAGCACAGCCAAATAGATTATTCCAAACAATACTATTTGAACTGACTCATTACTTACTTTTTATTTGCCATTTAACAGCAAATAACTGCCCTCTGCTTGAAGCCACTTTCTTTTTATATAATTTGCTATTTTAGTCAGCCTATCTTACCTCTGCTGAAGGGATTCTCCTGCAGTAGATAGAAAACATTTTTAAGTCTGTCTTAGAACCCTTTATTTCTACTCAATTTTCATGAAGAAATGTTTCATAATAAATGCTGAAGACCTGCTTATATTTATGAAATACATCTGCCAGTAGACAGGCTTTACTTACTCATAGGACAGAAATAATTTGGTGTAGCATTTATGCTGTCAATCTATTTAGCAGTTTGCTTAACAATGAAGTGACCAGAGTGATGTTCAATTTGAATGTGACTCCCCAGCAAACTGGGCCCAGATGTTCCAGCTGTGGCAGCCTCCAAGCCCTCAGCTGCCAGAAATTATGAAAAAGGGCAGTTTAGGTCTGCCCTCACAGCAGAAATCCAGTCTTCAAGAAGATTAGGAGCAACTACCTGCCCACTTTTCTCATCTCTTCTGTAAATATGGAAGGGGTTTTGTTCGTTATGTTGACTGGGATCATACGAAGATTTTGGAACCTGACATTAAGGCTGGTCACCCTTTGTGCGTAGCATTTTGAAGCAAATTTTCACATTTATCATACAAGGCTGCTATTGAGGCTTGCCAGAATTTTATGCACTTTTATAAGTACCTAATTTTGCTCTAATGTAAGACATTAAAATGTTGCTGTTATATGGACAACAAAAAATATCTTTCTGGGCTTCAGGTTAATAGTTCCTGAATAAAAATTAAATGCACTTGATAAGGTCCTCAAGATGTTTGTTCATTCTCAACAAAGCCAACAGCATTGCCTCTCAGGTACAACAGAGCAAGCTTTGGTCACTTTACACAGAAAGTAGTATTGAGCATTAATACTGGACAGCATCCTGTCATCTCAGGTCAGCTTCACTGCTTTCCTGTCTGAAAGTCTCAAAGCACTTCTGAACCCCAAAAGATGCAGGTAATGTATTCAAAACTGCCCAGGGGTTTTGGACACCCAAATCTCATGAATTATAATGGAAAAAAAAATGGTGTTTCAACCCCTAGAGGCAAGTCTGAAAAACTCAGCCAGATGGTATTGTTATTAAAGCACAAAGCTGGGAGTGAAAAGCTGCTGTGAAGAGCTTTGCAAAGAAAACAGTGATGTGCAACAGAAAAATTAACATTACCAGATCTACAAAAAAACCCCAAACAAAACAGGTGTATGGGTACATAATTCAATATAGTGTGCTCTACACTTGGCAAAACTAAAGCATGGGCATACAAGTCCTTAGAGCTTTCAGGTGTTTTGTGGCCTGTAAAATTCCTCTAAGATAATTTCTTCCTGTCTGTTGAACTTACTTTGCTTCTGTAGTAGCACCTATGGAAGTGGTTGATACATGGCTGAATTTTATACTTGTACTTTAAAACAATTCTAACCATCATTATTTACTGAGGGCAAACCACATGGAAAGAAATTACACTTCCCCCCCCCTCCCCCCCCCCACTGCTACTTTAAAGTTATTATTTCAACTCAGTGAGTGCAACTGATTATGCAAGCTCCATGCTAAAATCACTTTAGGATGGACTACAGACCCATGCGTTGTCTAATTGCTGAAAACTGAGGCAAAGAAGATGTTAAGTACCTCAACTTGGCAGAATCACAGCATTCATTGTTATTGGACTATATTTTGACCTTTTAACTGGAATGAAAGCTTGCTAACAGTCAATGGTAGCACAGCCCTTGAGCTGCTGCAGTTTTGAAGGGTGGAAGGGCATTTTCTCCTGGAGACCAGAAGCATCTCTGGGATCATCAGGGCTTGTGTTATTCCTAATCCACACAACGGTTGCTCCCCTATAACTACTGTAAAAGAATAAGCCATGTTATGTCTCAGGGACTGTATCTCAAGGATTTGTCACATGTCTGCTTCCTTATTGTTTTATAGAAGAGAACTTGTTCTCTTCTCTCCTTTGCTCCATATTACAGGATATTGCTGGATTCTCAAAAATCACAGCTAGGCAAAGATATATATTTTTTAAAAGAAGGTATTACATTTCAGAAAATTTCCATTTTGGATCAAAGCATTCATAGTCTATTACTTCTGTTCATCTTCCACACACTTATGTTTTTGCATCTGAGTACAAGATAGCATCTTGTAAGACACAGTGACTTCCAGGGTCTTTGGAGCAACACTTTCTTGCTAGGAGTCATATTTCTTCTGAAAATAAGTGATACTAGTGAAGGAGGCAAATCATAGGTGGGGTGCAATGTTTCATTTGCATTACATGAACACTGAATTCTTTATTGGGAAAATATGGAAGGGGTATGTGCAGGGTATTCCTTCAGAGCTAAATGGTTTATCCAGCTTATGGTGTACCTTTTCTGAGGAAGCTGACTGGCTGTGGAATACTCTCTGTAGAATAGTGAAACCAAGTCACAGCTATAAACATCTGCACCTATAAAGCACACCCGTAGGATCTAGGTTTAAAGCACTGTCAGTTTTACATATCTGCAGTAAATGGGCTGTTAAAGGACTTTGGGAAGTGGAAGCAGAAAGTATCACAGAGAAGAAAAAGAGTCTCTAGAGAAGCAACCATCTGAAGAGAAGGTGAGAAGAAGTAGCTGGACTTTTGTCCCTGTCCCAGGTGTGATGAGGAAATAGGTGGAGAGTGGACAATGGAAGAGAATGAAGACAAGTATCAGCATCTCACAAATGTCAGGGTCAGCATAGGGGTTCAATAGCTCTACACTCTTTTGTCATTTGCTGCTGCGTCAAGGTCTGCATAAATGTATCAGTGAGAGCAAAGAGGATGACTTTATGCATCTCTCTACTAGCATCTTGGTGGGTCTTTAAAGAATTCATAGAATCCAATGCTCTGAACAATATGGAACTCATTAAAAATATGAAATGAAGGGTTAATTTCCAAGAAAAAAGGAAACTCAAGGATTTTCTTAGGAAAAAAATATTCAGGGTTACCTTCAGGCCTGTCCCAGGAATTATGACAGTTTGGTCATGAAAGGAGCCAACCCTGCAGGCTTTTCAGACCAAACAAGACTCAAAAGCTGATGAGGTCAGAGCAGTGGTGACTCAGTAACTGGATCAATAGGGGATGTGCAACAGATATCACTGGGACATCACATGGAAGAATATGTTACAGCCTCTCTGTGTATTTTTTGTGTAGGATACTACTTTTTTTAAATCAAAAATTTCTCCCATTTATAAATGCCCCATTTATAAACTATACATGAATTTTTTTTGAGAAACCATATAAAATAGATGGGATGTTTCACATAAACAGGTTTGTAATGGACACACTAACGCTGGCTGAGCTGTAACAAGGGATATCTATATAGAGGAAAAAAATCCAACTGTCAGAGGAAAAAATGCCCTCCCACCCTTGCCTTTTCTTGAAAAGTAGCAAGAGAAAGTTTTCCCCCATTCCAGTAAGCAGCCTTGCCTGAGGCCATTGTTCCAGCTACACTGCAGGGAAAAAGCCTGGAGGAGCCATCACATGTCCCAGCCTGCCCTTTCTAATATGTACCCTTTTTGTTAAGAAGGCAGCTTTAATTGAAAATATGTCTGCTTGAAAAGGAACAAGGGTCATGATCTTGCTCCACAGTGGGAGCCTGCAGGAAAGGACTGGCCTAGCTTTGTTAAAATGCCTTTCTCCGCGAGCTGGATGCTGTCTCTGCAGTGTCCACTCCTGCTCATATGCACATCACCCCTCCACCTCCTGCTCCCAGTGGCTCAGTTGTTTTGTGTCTGTCCCAGCAGAAAAAAGTTCAGCCAAGACATCTCTTAAAGACAGCTTTCTGATGAAGGTGGAGCAAGGCATGAGGAAGGGCACAGACCTGCATGTAGGGATGCACATTATCCTCAGTGTGCACCCCAGTCCACTGGGTTCAACCACTCTGAACAGCAAAGGAATTTTCAGGGGCTCATGCTACATCTACTATTTGTAAGACTGTCCATGCTCTTGCTATCCTAGCAATTTTCAGTTGCATTATGGCATTCTGCCCAAATGACAGCAATAAAGTGGCAAATCAAGCTAAGGATTAAGCCTCCCTTAGACTGTGAAGTTTACGAAAGCTGTGGAAAAAAATAATAGAATTCATGGTCCCACTACCAAATCTAGTGTTAATTATTGTTTAAGCTATAACCCAACTAAACAAGGCATTTAGAGACTTTTATCCTGAAACTGAAAGAACACTCCTTTGAAAACCTAACCTTTTAATGATCTTGAAGTTGACCACTGCCTTGTTACCTGGGAACAATACAGAGCCCCACTGACACTGCAGACAGACTCACCTGCCTGAGAGCTGCCTGCAGGAGGTCTATTTTAAAAGAGGTCTGTACTCCTCAAACAGCCAGGGAAAGCAGCAAGAGGATTAGTGACACCTCATTTCTCCTGTCTGCTACAATCAGCTAAGGACTTGGAAAGAACAGCTTTATTCTTTTGAAGCCTAAGTTGTGTGAGGTAAAATGATTCTTTTACCCTAAATCTTTATCTGGTGGTAGGAGTTGAACTGATTTCCTCCAGGTACCCAGGAGTGTCATAACAGGTTGTCTGTTGTTCCATTATGCTGCTCCTGACACCTTTTGCTGATGGCAGAGGCTGCACCATTTACCTGTTGTTTTTTTTTTTTCCTGACAGAGTAATCACAACAAATACAAGTCAATCACTTTCCTTTGGAGGGTAGCAGTGGGAAGGCAGGAACATAGCTTCTGAATTAAAGCTATTCTGAAGAATTTTATTGTCCCTTTGGGCTAATACTGGAGGGCCAGCTTGTTAAATGGTGTAAATCAGCACAGTCACAATATCACCTAAGCTTCTAAACAAAAGATTTCATTGCCACTGAAGAGATGCCTGATCTCTACCATGAGAATATTTCCACATATCACACTAGTAAACCATTGACAATTGAGATGACAGTATAAATTTTGATGATAAAAAGATTCATGCAAACACTGACTGACAACATGGTATTGACTTTGCTCAATTGAAAGCAAGTGTGATGTATCCAGCATAACCCAAATTCACTGTGAAAAGCAAAAGCATTTGTAATTCATCTGTTAAAACAGCAGCAGAAGCAAATTAACTGACTGCTACCATCTGAGAAATAGGATTGAAGCATTTTAGTTGGAAGCAATATTTGTGAGGTTTGCTTTATATTCTGCTTATTTCATTTTGTTGTCTGGATTTGAGAAGTCCTACTTCAAGAATGAATTTGAATTAGACTCTGCTAAAGCAAACAGAACTCTTTTAAAGCCTTTGGGTTGTAAATTCCTAACCCAGTAAGGCAGCCTTTCCAATCAAAATTCAGTGGTTATATCTACTTTGAGGGCCTTCCTGCTTGCCTCTGAAGTTTAGACACAGTCTATCCTAACTTTGAATTTGCCCCATTTAAAGAATCTGATACCACAAAGTGCCTGAGAGTGCCTCAGAATTAGGTGTCTTAGGATGCTGTGAATTAATTCAGATGCTGCCAGACACCACCACCACCAGCCCCCACCCCCCAGTTCTGGCTTTTCCTGTGCAAAGATAACTGCACTCACTGAAAGCTGGGAGAGGCAGAGGGGGCAGGCAAAACTGCCCTTAGTGGTACCTATGGAGGGCTGTGCAGACAAAACCAGCCTCAGAACAGACCCCCTCTCAAAAAGGGCTGGACCACAGTAATTTAAGTGTAAATTAGGGAAGTAGTTACCAAATTAAATAAAGCCATAATTCTAGTTAGCCAGAACTTTGGCTGGTTTAAAAATTCAAGGCAGCATTTTCACCCTGTAGTTTTGCAATCTAATTTGAAAGACATTTATTCCCTCCCTGCTCCTCTTCACCCAACCGTGACGATCATCAAACAGAAGTTGTTCAGCCTCATTGCATGAGATGAGCTGTCTGGCTCACAAGCAGTCAGAACTTCTCCTCCCCTCCAAACTCTTTTGTAACTGAACTATTGATCACCCTTTTTATTACAATAGTTTTAAGGTGTAGAAAAGTAAAACATCAGTGTGTAACCTGCAATCTTTATGTGACATTGCCATGGGAGTGGGGGAAGGAGAGAGGGAAATGATGGGGGGGGAACACAGATTTTCACATGCAGATTAATCACAATGGTTATTCTTACAGCCAATTTCCATCTGTGCTTGTGCCTAGTTCTCATTTTATGTCGTTGTTATTATCACTCCCTTCAGCTGGGGAAGGAGGAGCCCTTTGTTTTGATTCAGACTTCTAATGAGAGGAGAACAGAAAAGAGCTGAGAAGAGCAGAAGGTACCCATATGGGTGAGATCAGTGCCCAGAGAGACAGTGGTGTAAATTAAATAGCTGTAGCTTGTTCTTCAAGTAAACTGGGTCTGGGAGGACTCCCAGGATACTATTGCAAGGAGCAACCCTAGCCACTGATTTAGAATATGAAAAGTGATATTGCAGAGGTAAATAAAACCTAGTGGAAGAGAAGGAGGTGAGCCAAAGGACATAATCTCTTTTGGAAACCAAGAAATGTAGGTAAAAGTGCATTATATAACCTGCATTATTAATATAATGAGACATAAGGTAAAATAAAGAATAACACAAACAAAGCATATTTTTATTTGAGTCACAATCATTTCATTAAGATGCCTCTGTCAAAGCATTTTTTTTGTCCTTGAAGAAAATGTTATAGACTCCTTGAGGGAGTGGAAGTGAATGCATCAGATTGAGATAGAAGAAAGGCACCTGAATTAATCATTCTGTAATGCTGACTTGCAAACAAGGCAAAAAGAGATAAACATGACACAATATATCAACAAAATGGTGTGCTGGTCCTCAAAGAGTCCTCCAGTACCTTTAGAACTACAGAAATATAAGAAAAATGATACAAAAAAATTTTAACCTGTAATTTACACAGACACAGAAAACAAGATTTCCTCGTAAAAAAATCTGCAGGAGAGAGATTTACTATAGTCTTTAGTTTTTCTCTGTGCTTCACATACATTTTCCTACTGGGACTTCATCTGCAAAACAGATGTTTTCATTTCCATATGTTCAAAATACCTGACTCACAGTGGAAATGCTGCAGATTGAGCAGATGCAGTGTACTTTTCCTGGAATGGCAGAGGATTAAAGACTTGAGCTTAGCAGGACTTGGCCTGCTAAGCTAAACTGTAAGAATGATGAAGGTGGATAAGAGTCATACCTAATAATATGTGGGGTGGGGGAAGAAAGAATAAATGCAGAGACATTGGAACTTTTTTAACTCAGAGGTAGTACTGGCACAAGAATAAATGATTATAAAGCAGTCATGAATACACTTAGACTTGAAATGAGAAAAGATTTCAAACCATCACAGGAGTGAAGCAGCTTTACAATGAGAAAAAGTATTCTTAAAGATAGAGCTTAAGAGCAATTGCTTAATGAATGGAATTGAACATGATAATGATAAGGAGAGAATAAAAATATGAATGATTCCTTCTTGTTCACTTTTTGCTATAAAAATCCCTTTGATTTTTTTATAGAGTGCTAGACAAAAACTGAATAAATGCATTTTCTTTAATTATCACCTGTAAGTTATTTTATGAATTGCATTAATATGAACACTAAAGAACACTAATTATCTGCTAATTAAAATGCAAATGTAATGCTAATAGTCACTTTTCATTTGCTGCATCTCACAATTGGAATATCTGAAACCAATCTAATATAATGGGAGTCTATGAAAGAGCCAACAGTTTTACTTGCTTAGTATTTTCTGGATAGTAACACAGGGTTCTAGGAGGAGATAAATTACATGGCTAGATGAAGAAGGGATAGAACTTAATTTCAAGACATGTGCCTCATTGTAGAGGTCACTATTCCTAGACAAGTGATAAATAAGAATGAACGTTCTCATTTCTTTTCCCCCTCCCCATCTTTTCCTTAACGAATGCCAGCATGGGATGCCACAATGACCCTTACTTGTAACAATTGCTCTGGTGGACTGATGTCCTGTATTACCAGGTTAAAACCAGACAGGGATTTGCCTTGGGTACTTTATGCATAACTCTACTAATACAGCTATCAGATTCAGCATCTACACACACAAAAAAACCATGTTAACCCATTTCTAGATGTCCTTCCTCATCCCTTGCTTTGTCACTGGGTTCCAAGTATGAAACACCTGTAGTAGGAAAGCACTTACAGGAGGAATCTCCTCTTGATAGGCTCAGGTTGCTTTGATGCAATCTTCTCTTCACACAAGAGGGATCATAGGGTAATACAGAGGCTTCCCTTAGAGAGGAAAAATTCAAACTTGGGCATAATATGCAAACCTCTGAGAGCCATGAAAATCAGTATATCCTCTGCCCTCTAAAATAAATGTTTTTTAACTCTTCTGCAATAGTAGAGTCCTGCTGTTGTAGTCCTAAGAACTATGTTGGAACTACTAATGGAGCATTGCTCTTTTCAGACAGAAATCAAATACTTAAATAACACTGAAATCAAGTCAGTGTCTCTGTCTTTAAAAACCCAATTGTCTTATCTTGTTCTGCACAGTTAAGCAACTGCTTGTTCTATAGGACATTATACAATTATATGGTTATAATTGCAATAGTAAAACTATTTCACATTATATTGAGAATATATTTATGCTTCTTTTTGCAAAAAGCTGGTAACTGTACAAAATGAGGTTTTGAATAAGCTCCTTGAAATCCTAGGAGGCATATTAAAGTGTTAAAGGTAGAGCTTAAAAAAAATAACATAGCAAGAAAAACAATCACTTCATCCATAATGTCTATGCTATTTTCATAGTGCTTACTTTAAGTGCTTTAACAACTTTGTTATTACCTTCTCAGTGTAATATAATCTCAGTGTTCACTAGACCATTCTTGTAACACTTTGGTGCAACCATTAATACAACACTTGCATCTATCATTAATAAATAAAACTGAGTCTCAAGCAAATGCAGAATTCTGGAATTAAGAAAATTAGGAAAAAATTCATGAGGACATTCACCCTTTAGAAAGAAGTATGACAGTCACTATCTCCAGGAAACTAAAGGATTCCTACACAAAATTATATATAAGAGCAGGGAAATTTGAAACCAGGTGTTACCAAATGTGAAAGGTATGAAGAAAAGACTTCAAAAGAGAAGCATTGCAAGACCCAGAGCAATTGATTTAAACAAATCAATGGCTAGCCTTCTCCTTTTCAGTTCTTCCTTCCTGCAGTGGAAAGTGACTGAAGGAAAGCCTGGAGCAAGAATTCCTGAAAGATCAATAAGTAGATGTTGGAGAAAAGTGTCAGTGAACCTAGGCATAGACAACATTACATAGTTGATGAATGAAGAAGGGGTTTAAGAAACTGTTAAATCTAATGGGATCTGGAGCTGTCCCTCAGACTCCAAATCACTAGTCAGTTTTCCCTTGAGGGTAGTGGGGAGCATGGAAGTCAGGGGCCACTTCAGGCAAATGGTTAGAACAAAGAGTGAGTGCTGCTGCACCCACCCTAGGTAGTGTTTTGGGACAGAGGTTCCACAGAGATGGTTGCTGTAGCTGTGACGTGGACCTAGGGTAGGTCATACTGGGACTCAGAGGTTAACCAGATCGCATCAGGTCACGTTAAGCTCTCTCTTCTGGAGAGCAGAAATTCAGTACTACAGCTTTATTCTTACTGCCAGGTCCTTCACTGCTGCTACTAGAAAAAAATGGAGCTAAAGGATGAGTTTATCTGTTTGTCTGTATGTTACAGCTTTGATGCCTGTTTCCTCCTCTTTGGTTAACGTCTTCCCAAATAGTACCATTGACTGACTAGCTCCTTAAACTGCTCTGTTCTTTTCTTCACTCAGATATTTTTGCTCGGGTTTTACCCTCCTGTTCTGCTCCAGATTCTTAAAAACTAAGTCATTGTATTTGGCTTAATTTTTAATTTGCCTCTTGTATCCACTCCTCCAGAGAAATGTTATGAACAAGCTGCCCACTATCTGACTCCTATACCATACAAAGGGTCACACACAGAGGTGGGTTATCTGGCCCAACCTCGCTGCTCAAAGCAGGGTCATTCCAGAGCACATGGCACAGGGCTGTGTTCAGATAATTCTGAATATCTCCAGTGAGGGAGACTCTACATTCTTTCTGGGCAGTCTGTACCAGCACTCAGTTGCCTGCACAGGAAAGGAGTTCATCATACTCAAGAGGAACTCCCTGTGCTTCAGTGTCTGCCAGTGCAGGATCTTCACTTTGATTTGTATACAACAAATCTTGTTTTCTTCTCTGATTGAGTGGGAAAAATCAAGCAACTACTTTGAAGCTGATTTGATAAACTGCCAAAAGTGTTTTCTAGGAGATCCACATGAGCACTTTTGTATCATGATAGTTGAAATTACTTTCTTACTTACTTGCTAAATACATTTTATATTGTGTGAGACCAATAACAGAGGTTCCCTTCTTACTGAAAAGACAATGTAATTCCAGTTAAACCTGAACCACAACCATGACAGAAACCTATTGTCCTAAAGTAACACTCTCCAGAAATACAACTGAAAACTCCATACTGGAAAGGGATAAAGAAACAAAATTAGATAGCAACTTACTGAGTTTTGCTAAACCACTTTACTGAAGGGAAAAAAAGAACAATTCACACAAATGAAACCTTGGTAGTTCTCCTTGGGCCAATAAATTTCTCGATGAGACAAAATACAAATGAAGAGATGCATCAGAATTTTCTGAAAGTAGACAAGATATTTTCATTTGGCCTTCCTTCTAAATGAAATCTATTAGTAATATCACACTGATGTTTTAGAAATAAGCCTTGCCTTGAGGGAAGAACCACAACCTAAAAACTGTTTCACAACTCTTCAAGGATTAAAACCACACAGGATTCCTAATGAGCAGCTTCTTAGGAAATGAATCCCATTGCTGTGTTTACTCCAAAGTTTTCTCCTTCTACCAGTGCATTCCTCTATACTTTGCTTCTATGTCTGTACTCCCAATTCTCTAAAGTATTGCCCTTAAATGGCCCATCCTCATGACACATTTACCATCACACAAGAGTACTAGCTTGAAAAGCAGAAAATGTTTCACAAGGCTAGAATTGTTTTTTAACAAGGGTTAAAACCAGTAGACTATAATTAAACAAAAAATTTCACTAATAAGTTAAATCAGACCCAAAGTCAATAAACCTCCTGGAAAGATGAATGAATAGGCTTTGAAATATATTTTGTTGTAAGTCAATAATTATTTAGTTGCCTTTATGTTTAATCTATGCACCTTTATGGGGGTATCTCTTCTACAATCCCTTTTGCATGTGCAGGAAAAAAAAAATCTTCTTCAGTACTTGTTTCTTATTGAGAAGACATTGCCTTTCTACATATGAAAACATTCTAAATCTAAATAATAAAAATAATAAAGCAGAATAAAGCTATGGACATATTTTCAATTATTCTTTCAGCAAAGCATCCAGTTGAAATTCCATCTCCCAGACTGATGAATAAGTAACTGTATGTAAAATTTTGGCCATAACACTCTCAGTCTACCCTGATGCAAGGTTTATTTATACCTCTTATTAAAAGAGGCAGAGACCACGAGCCTCCTATTCAGGATTTCTGTCTTTTATCTAACAAACACAGCCTTTTACTATTAGAGAAAGAGACCAAACTGGAAGGAGCAGAAGGCTAGCCTGTTCCCAGTGTGAATTTTCTAATTGTTAGAATGCAGATTAGACTGGCTTTTAATTGTTTGTATCTTGATTCTTAAAATTTTCAATCTTGGTTGAAGACCAACACAATGTCAATATGTGTTTTAACATGCAGGAAGATAATTCCCCTACCTCAGTACTCTGCAGCCTCTGCCCACAGGAGAACCCAAACAGCAGTAGGAGCAAATTCTCTATGTCCGTGCTGCTTGCAACTTAGGACAAACAGCTGGGATTTGGATAGGGTAAAAGTGTTTAAGGTTCCTAGGGAAAAAGGGATACCTATTAGATCCATGCAGTATAACAGTATTTATTCTTTATTCTTGCCTTGGCATTTTTACCTTATTCTGAGGTAGTGGAAATATCTACTGAAAAAACCTGCAATATTCCTTCTACATTTTGAATGGTGAATAAATGCTAAGAAACAGTGTGGACATATAAGGTGGGTCCAATTTAGCTTGATCCGAAAGCCTAGGCATGATGCATGAGAAATGGAGAAATAAGCAAATGGGCAAGGAAGGGAAGAAGGAGGAAAGAAAGAGAATAGGCTACAACTAGAAAGAGCATCTTGAGAGATATTAAGAAAAATACCTTCCACATGTGGAAAAGAGTCATATTACTGTAGAGGAAACCACCACCGAGCAAAGAGAATCACCTCTGCAGAGCATCTCTGCTTTAATGAGAAATCAGACCAGCAGAAAGCCTTGTTAATGAAAGCAAGGAGGATGGAATGAAAAAAGGTTCACCTGTTCCTCCCCCAAGTACAAATGCTTCTTACTAATAATTTTAATGAAGAGGAATCCTTAAAAAAAAATAGATGAAGTTTTATTTAACTGGGGATAATTTTGATGCTGGCAACATGACCTTTATGGAGAAGCCACAGCATAGTGCTAATATTCAAAGTGCTCTCCCACCTTGATGCAGTGACAGGATGTCCTTGCTCGTGTCAGTTGTTTTTCCACACCTGAGAGCTTAGAATTATAGATCTGCAGGAAGACAGTGACTTTTGTCATCCAGTGAATGCTTCATATTGAGCTTCTCACTAAAAATAATGTGAAGAAATGGTGACAAGTGAGAGGATTCAAACTCAGCACTTCCTCATAAGAATTTCAGTTGAATCCCTTTTGTCACAGCAGTGTGATTTATGTCTTTCAGTATTCCATCTTTACCTTTCTTTTATTCTTGAATCTTGCATTTAATTATGATTATATTGGAAGATAACATTGGAGAAACCAGTACAGTGTCTGTATTGTTTGTCCCTTCATCCCTGTTTCTTTGCATGTTTGTGGGTGCCTGGAGCTTTGTCTTTCAAAAGTGCTACACAACACAGAGCTCTGCAAACATTTCCTGATTTATGCTATAAGACATTAATTATAGTATTTATTTAAATTAAAACATTTGCATGCACAAAGGATACTTTCAAACTAATTTTGTTCACAAAATTGCTCCCACTATTTATTACTACATGAATATTAATTGTTTTAATTAAATTGCAGTAATTTCAATGTCACATGCCATAAGGAACAACACACAATGCATTCATCAGGAAATTTGGGAGGGAGTGGGCGGGGACCATCAAAACATTATAGCCAGTGGGAAAGACACATACTCAATATGTTAAGCTCTATGTGTGCCCATCAGATATGTGAAAATCTTATCTCTTCAACAGACCACATAAGTTTAGGTACTACTTGACCAATATACACTCAGGATTGTATACAATTGTATTAATATATTAGTGATTTAAAAGAAATATAGGAGAATTTCCAAACAAGCAGTGTTAAGGAGCATTCAAACCCAGAAAAAAGGAAAAAAAATGCCCCCATTCTAAGCAGGCCATGGCTCTCTGATGACAAAATTCCTGAAACAGGACAAGCAGGCAGCTCCTGACTGGCCTCAAAGCTCCCTGAAATTCCTTGGGAGCAGTATTTTAAGCCTTGACATTTCAAACAGATGAATGTTTCTCTTTTCAGCCTATCATTTTCTCCTTTCCCCCAGTGCTCTCATATCTTCTTTTTAAATACTCATTACTTGGATGCTGTGGTCACACAGAATCGATTTCAAAGCTTTGCTTCCATGCACAGAACTGAGCAGCCACAGGAGCAGGGCTTTGGAGGAGCAGAAGAGACAAGCAGCTGAGTTCACACAGCTTGAAACACTGAGCTGGAGAAAAGGACAAGCAAAGGGGAAGCTCGGGTCTGACATCAGAACCAGTGCTACTGACAGTCATTATACTTTATATGGCACTCCTGTTTTTCTTCAGGGAGTAAGATACAGAATCTAGGGTCTTGGTCCAGCTGCACTTGAAGTTTGCACAAAGCTTGTCTTCAGAGAGGGGGGAATGACCAGGCATCCCCTGTGAACAGTAGGATACTTAGCCAGACACAGGTACCTAAAGCTTTGCTGCAATGTACCCATGTGGGATTTTTTCCAACAGGTTTCAGGAATAAATCACTGATAGACCATTTGTTTCTAAACCAATGCGACAGCAGTGTTCAGTTCACTAAAATCAGTCTATGAAGTGAAATTATCCCAGTCCCCTTCATTTCAGTATCAATTTGGCATTCATGCATTTCAGTATTTTTAAATACTATTCAATAACAAGTTCCTCAGCAATCACGATCACACAGACACTCTGTAGTTCTTCTAATAACTCCTTGCCCAGAAGCAAAGCAATTTTAATAAATCTTTTTATCTGATTTTCAGGGGTATCAGGATGGTTGGGAACTGGAGCACTTGCCCTGTGAGATGGGGGGGGAGGCATGTTCAGCCTGCAGAAAAGACAGATTCAGGTGGACCTGATAGCTTCCTCCTGGTACCTAGGAGATGGATACCAGCAAGATGGAACCAAATCCTTTACTGTGCTGCATGATGGAAGAACGACAAGAGTGGTCACAAAATGGGAGCTTCTGACTTAAAATACAGAAACATAAAAATTTCAATAAGCAAAATTAAGCATGGGAATAAGTGGCCAGGGCTGTGGAAAAAGCCAGCTCTGAATTCAGTGCTGACCCCATGTCACCCAGGAAGTTTGTTCAGGAGACCTCCAGCATAATTTTCAGCCCAAATGAGTTTGTGGATCTTTGTGGATCTTGTGACTAGAGCGACACCAAAGGAGCAAAGCCTCAGGATGTGTGCACTAATGCAAACCTCAGTCTAGCTCTGAAAAAACCCTGGAGTCTCAAGAGTGAATTTACAACTTTTCCCAGCAGTGTGAAATGAGTAAGATAAACTCAAGCCGTGTCTGTTCTGCATTCTCTGTGTGCTGTTCTAGATAAGAACTTAAAAAGATAAAGTCCTATCTATCCTCTAGTCAGTGACCATCTTATAGCAATATTTATTATTTCAGTTTCACTGTGGGTCCTTGCTAAGACTTTTAGTTTTGCAAACATATGTATAGTCTTCTAGCTCAGTCTTACCTCTATGAAATACAAAATCATTATTTCCTAACATATACAGACCTTTGAGGTGCTATCATTCTGTGCATATGTGATCCAGTTTGAATAGCGCCACAAATAAGTTTTATTCATATTTAGAATAACCTATGGTCCATAAATAGTTAGAGATTTATCTTCAGACAGCCATGTAGAATAGTCCTCCAGTGAACCTGAAGACTTTCATCTTAAGGTCTACACTATGCCATATTGGGATTTCAAGGCAACTGAACATTTCATATTATTAACATCTCATGTGATGCACTGCAAAGACTGTGTAAGAATTTTCTCATAAGTAACTTTTGTTTAAAAAGTTGTGGCCACAACTTCTGCTCACATTTCTTAGGAGTTTTGTTATCGGTAGGATTTATATGTTTTCATTTCTACACATAAGGACACTTCAGTGTAAGAAACCAAATCTTAAGGGGTGATAAAGATATAAACACATAAGAAGTTAATCCCACTTTGTGATGTATAGAATATACACATATTTTGGAACAGAGTGGTTCTGGAGGTTTTATGTAATATCTGCCATGTGGACCCAGTGTGGCACTCGTTATTCTGTGAAATGCAGTAGTCTGCCTCCCTTGTGGTTCAGGACAGCTGAATTCAGAAGGGAAGAAATGCAGTAAAGAACCATTAGGGCAAACAAGAAGCTCAGCTCTCAACATGAAGGTTGAGAGAAGACATGATTTTTCTCTCTAAATACATTAGACGCTGACAGCAGAAGGAGAGAAGGCCTATTAAATCTAAGGAACAACACTAACAGAAGAACAAATGGCTATGTGCTATGACTCAGTTTAGGCTGGAAGTTAGGAATATTTACAGGAATGGCCTTTCAGTATGAGTAATCAAGATGCAAAAAACTTGTGTAGCATTAGGATAAAGCTTCATTAACTGTATGACACAATTTCTTATGATGGCATGTATCCAGGAATTCCCTTCCATCTTATGAAATGTACTAACAAGGTACATGTACTCAGATAAGGTTCCTCCTCCACAATTGCTATCTAAGGATAAGTTTAGGATGGGGAGACATTCTCTTCCATGTGACTAAGCAGAGCAATCTTGCATCTTAGATCAGGAGCAAATTACATAATTTGTTCATGCCTCCTTTCCTCAGAACAGAATATCCTTTTGCTTCAAAATTCCGGCTCCCCACAAGATTATAAGAATTTTTAACGGATAAAAGATGAAATGTTTATAAAAGATGACATATTGCAGTCCATATATTATATGAATAATGCTTTGGCTACTCAACATTAAAAAAAAGCAAACAGTGGGAGAGTCAAGCTGCTGAAATCATAGGGTAACTGTTGCAGACAAAAAACCCCAAATTCATCATTGCTCCTTGTTACTCCTTGTTATTCCTTGCTTACTTCTTACAAATCTTTGGAGGATAAAAACCTCCAAATCAACATCAATAGCTATGTAGCAATCAGCAGTGGTTGGAGTAAAGGGTTTTTCACTAAAGGGAACATTGCCTAGGACTTATAATTCTGAGATATTACACATTAAATTTTTTAAAAAATACTCCTGACACAAAATAACATGCCAGTTAAAAGAAGAACTGAATTTGTTATTACAAAATAAATATGTGGCCAAACTCCCAGACTTCTCATAAAACATATTATAAACTAGCATGAAATCAGATTAATAAAAACTTCACAGTGAAATAAAGGACAAACAAATCCTTTAAGAAAATAACATTGCATACACAAATGAGGCTTAAAGACCATGAAAAGCAGGACAAATTAAAAAAAAAAAAAGATATGTACCGCTTGTGAAGTAGCCAGCAACAGTATATTGTGTCTACTGTGGCTGCAGCTGCAGTATAAAACCCCTTTGCTCTCTCAAAATAATCTTTTCAAATTATGGATTTGCAACCCTAAGATTTCCTGTTGCCATGACAGCATGAAATTGTTGTTGCCCATCATTATGGATCATGTGTTTTAGAAATTTGATTATATTGCTGTAGTATTTAGTTTGCTTGGAAAACACCCTGCTGCTTTTCAATGTATTTCATTTTTAGGAAGATGGGGCTTATTAATTCTTTCAAAAGGCACTCTTATAAAGGGTGGCATATCAGAAATATAGTGTGTTCTGCTCCAAATGAAGTAAGTCTTTTTACGAGCACAAACATTTTACAGGATATTGAAGTAACATAAACCATAGTGCTATGAAATTCTGTAAATTTACACCAGAGATAGGACTCTCTTAATCTGGAAGGATGGTCCTGTGAATAATGGAATGTACATTTTCAGCTCAAATAAATCTTTCTAGTCCTGCATTCTGCAGGACTAATTACTAAGTGCACCACATTGGTTAGACAACGCTTATTTAAGGTGGCAGTTATGCTTGGAAAAGGATGGGCTGATAGCTGTATCAGGATATCCCCAGCTGGCAAAGTTTTTGGTTTAGTTTATTTTGGTGGGGATTTTTATTCTTCTTAACTTTTGTGTATAGCAAAGGGCAAGGAGATGTGAGCCTTATTGAATTCCTTGATGGTTGCAGAGATTCAGTCCTCTAAGCTCCAGGTACAGTAAATCATAAGTGCCAACTCTGGCAAAGGGAGAGACAGACCAAACCTCGTCTACTCACATTATTGGAACAACTTCACACGGCTAATTGACCTCTTGAAATATATTTGTATATAATAAAAGCGTAAGGGCTTTATTCTTGGATCATACCAGCAAACACATCGTCTGCTTTGCTGAGGATCACCATTAGCAGTACTTGCACACAGGCTGAAGCACAGGAAATGTCCCTGTGAGGTTTCCTACACCAGGAAGCCACTGGAGCACTGCTGGGAGCAAAGAAGCCACATAGCTCTGTTATGCACAAGTCTGTTCTCCTGTTGTTTCCTACCAAAATAATAATCTTTTTTCTTTGCTTTTCCTCCATCCCATTCAGCATATCAAATGACACCACCATTTTGAGAGGTACTGCAACAATGTAATCTATATCTGATAAAACAAATTTTTGTGATTCGCATTTGCCAAACAGGAAAATGAATATGAAGTTCTCCATTAGGGTGCCATCACTGGGATAATTAACTAGGGCAAATACACCACAATCTAGAGACAGAGCATCAGCTAACAGGATTAACTGGCTGATTTTATTTCTTTTGGTCATATTTCAGATTTCTACATGGGATGATTGTAAATAGTTCAGTGGTGTTTTAAGCAGAGAAAAGGATATATCTGTGTACACCTAAGACTCAATCTCTCTGTCATATAAGGGATGAACAAGTTCCTTTTCGACCAACAAAAATGTTGTGGTACTGAAGGGGAGTAGTGAGGAAGAAAACACAATAAACCTTTATTTTACAATTTTTTCTATCATTAAACATGTCATAAATTAAAAAGGTACTAAACCTGATAATGGGTTTGGAAAAACCAAGAAATTATCTCTAAAATCAAGGTGAATTGTTGAATTAACATAAAGAAGTGAGCAGTATAGTCATATACTATATAACGGCCACTGCCTCTGTAAAAGTATACAAAATAGATCTATGATATGTGAAAAGCAAATTTAAGCCTTCCAGAAAAAGCAGCTGAAGGTATACCAGTAAATCATTGTATTGAAGAAAATGTAGAAAATCAGTTGTTTACACATTAATAAAACAATGCTTCCTTGGACTATTTTGGCCTCTAACAATTATCACTATTCCTAGCAATTACCAAGCCTCTCTTGGATGCTGTTTGCTTCATGGAGCACTCCCACAGGTAGCAGGCTCACAGAAAATTTCCCAGGTCTGTGCCTCCCAGCTCACAAATATTCCTGGGCACATTTAATTGTCCTGTGTATGGACTCTACAGCATCTGAGACATACAGGGTAAGACAGGGGATGATAAATAATGACGTGAGAGTGAACAAGAAGCTAGACTCAAAAGCATGTTCTGGCTTACACGAAGTGATAGGTCCTACTAATAACTGATAGAATTTGGGTGATTTAAAAATTATTATTTTCCTAAATATCTATTCATATGTTTTTGTAATTTACTATATGTACATTTTACAATTTATTATATCTTCTCCATTTAGAGGGTACTTAATTCTGCCTACTGTATGATTGCACCCTGCATTTCTGTGAGAACCCTCAGTGATGCAATCACAATCAAGTGATATAAAAGAAACCAAGCAGTAGTAAAAGCAGATTCTTTCAATGGTTTTAAGCAGTATTAGCAACATTACTTCCACTGGCTCAGTTTCACCTTACAACTGCTGCCAGGAGCTGTATCCACATTGGCATGTAGGCAAAAAGACTTCTTCTGCAGATCTGCTATGTTCAGCCATCACAATTCAAATGTCAGCAACTGTCCTGTCAGTAAGTACAAGTCACATCTCAAAGCCAGAGGCAATGCCAGCCTGGGTATTCTGATCTTCCTACTCACTTTTTTGAGAATTGATGTGTATCTGCAAGTTTACAAGGGTGCAAATATGCTTAAAAGTGAGAAGGGTCTTTTGGGGAGAATGGGTGTTGGTAAGTGATTTTTATTCCTTGTTTAACTGAAGTCAGTCTTATTTAAGTATGTTCCTTTCCATTTTTTAACAAAGAGATGCTTTGTGAGTAATCCTGTGAAGCTTGTCTGAAGCAGAGTTGCAAAAGGTTATGGAAGCAGGTAAGGAGCCTCTACAGGTATGTGAAGGACACGAGCCTTGGTCACAAATGATTAGGACAAACTATAAATGCTGTTAACCATATAATGGGTTAACAGTTGTTTAGACTGAGGGGAAATGAGTCAAAGCTACTGACGATGGTTTTCCAGACTTCCCTGTGGACTGGCATCATAAGCTAATCTCTGCTAGAAAACTCATTTATTTCCTGGTGGGCCACCAAAAAGCATCCCAGAAAACTTCATATATAATGCTTAATATTATAAATATTCTTAGCTAGTGCTTAATATTCAAACCAGCAAATCACTGTTTTGCCTGATCTGAGCCTGAACTGAAGATCTAAGGTTGGACAGCAAGGTACTGACATAGATGGGTGTGTAACTTCCTGAGGAATGTAGCCTCCTTCCCAAGAAGCTGACTCTAAACACTACCTGTGTGTCCTACCTTTCATGAAACCTGCTAATCTGTTCAAAAACATTTCCTTCTCTTCAGTTGCCCATTTCACTTTAGGATGATAACTCCACTGCAGTCTCATGGTCCAGTTTTGCGTACTGTCGTAGCATTAGATTTTCTTTGCCTAAACAAGTGTCTCTGTGTTATGCTTAAAGAAAATACATTTCATAGCTTTCCCAGAACTCTTAATAGAGTTTACAATAAACATGATGGGACTTGCTGACAGAAAAAGCTATTCAGAGGGCATGCTCAGAGCAAATGCATGCAGCACAACATCTAGTTCATCCAAAAGGAATTATATCACAGAGGGCATCTCAGCATGCTTATCCTTTCATGGAGCACTAGTAATTTGTTTTTTCTTACTTCACTACTCTACCAGCTCTTTGCAAGTGTGCAGGGAGAAGCCAGATTTTTATTATTTGTTTTATATAATAAGAGATGTGAAGGAAAAAAAAAGGAAAATAAGTAAGAACCCTTCACCCCCCACATCTCAAGGAACTAAGCCTTAAGTAGCACCCCAGAGTGCTTCTCAATCAGAACATCTAAACCTAGGCAGAAGGAAAGGTCACAGTTTGGCCTACAATTTGGTAGTTATTCTCATAATTGAAAGATGCCTCTAAATTTAACAGCCTTTGTACACAGAATCAAATTAAAAAGCCCCATTCACTCAATCAGGAGAACATTCTGTACATTTTCCAGTGAAATTCAAACTACTGAAGTTTTGCCTCTTCAAATTCATCAATCTCTCTACATAATGTAGGAATTAAGGTTTTTCAATCTTTCAGTGTAGTCATATGATTCTGCTTTTTTTCCTGTCTAGAATCTTTTAAATTTATCCATGTAATGAACATCCTAACATGGTTCCTATTTAGTACAGTATATACACGAATCAGAAAACCACCATTACAACAATTTCTTTTCCTAGGTACCAACCATGCCACTAGCATCTGCCTGCTAGCAAACAAGGATGCAAAACTTGCAGTCCATGGTGGCATCTGGATATTCTATGCAGAATTTTAAAGGAATGATTTCCCACCCCAGAACTGATGCCAGTCTTACACCTAAGGAAATAGGTCAGCAAGAACTGCATTGCCTATGGTGCTTTTTATCCTTCTGCTGCAGTGAAACAGAAGCTGTCTTTGAAAGACAACAAAGAAGGATGAAAATTGCCATCAAATAGATCTTTTTTAAAAGTGAATACTTCAGACCTTGGTACAGCACAGACAAGAAGCTGATTCTCAGCCAACTTCTCTCAGTCCCAGGCTTCTCCTTTTTCTGGGAATTTTGGTATTGGTGTAAGTACAGACTAACCTGGAAAATCAAAGGCATATGCAGAGAAATTTGAAGAAGTTGTCAAAAACAATTGGCCTGTTTCCTAGTGAATACCAGAAATCTGGTGCACACTGATACTATTTTGCATTACTGTGCTCTGGACTTTTCCACCCATTCATCTGTAGGTTTTGACTCCTGATAGGATTACCTGTAAATATGGGGTTTTTTGGCTTGAGTAGAACTGGTGTAAATTCAAGAGTGAGCTGCCAGGCAGAAAAGTTGCTAGTTTCAGAAGTGTATGACAGTAAGACATGAGGTAAAGTGTTCTTGAAAAGGTTTCAGGCATGAAAGAGGTGGATAAGGACTAATTCTGCTGGAGCAGTGTCCTAAGCAGAAGGAGAAGATGGAAGAAGTGTTGCTGCAACTAGTGGGAGCAGAGAGAGAAAGAGAACACACAGATTGCTGCTTCCCGACTGGTCAAGCAACACGCCTGTAAGGTGTTAAACAAAGAGCATGAAATTATGGCACTGAGAGGAACACACTCCAAGGGTTTATAAAGTTGATAAAGCTTCTGGAGCACAAGCCTAGACAGGTGCTGTCTGTTCAAATTCCGCACTACTGCATAAATTGCAGAGGTATAAAGTCAAGGCTGGAAAAGTAAATCCCCAAATGGTCCTAGTCTCAAGGTCCAGAATAAATATATTTTATACTTTGGCATACTTTTGCCTGCTTTGGACATTAAAATAATGAATTCTTGTCACTGCTTGTGTTGAACTAGGTGACAGGCCCCTTCCCTCATTTGCATCACTGACAGGACCAGAGATGGATGGAGTTTATGAGGACAGATATCTCGTTGCTTGGCTATAAAATTTACAGGCTCTTACTCCTAACTATACCCCAGAAAAGCATGTCAGAATGACCTATAAAAAACAAGGAAACGAACAAGCAAACAAGATACAGAACAAGTTACAGACATTGTTCAAAAGGCTAGGGAGCAAAAAGAAACAAAAAACAAACTACCACAACAACAAAAAATCCCTGAAAAGGGAAAGAGGTTTTCCCATATATATAACCTTCAGCTGCCTGTGCAGGAAAACCCTGTGGTGAGGTTCTGCAGTTTCTGGTTTCACCTGAATGTAAAAAAAAAAAGGGGAGCAAGCTTATTTCTCAGCTGTTATGTGAGCTAAACTCTCAACTGAACTTCAAAGCTCACGGTACAGACTACAAATAAAAAGAATTCAATGTTTCAGTAATTCAGGCAGTTCTCAGATTCAGTGGTGTCCTGTGAGCATTTTCTCACTTTTCACTGGGCTATTGAAGAGTCCATCTGGATACAGAGTGGTGAGGTGATGAGCAATACACCTCAGACCCCATTTCTACATGGGGTATGGAAACAGTGATTTCTTGGAAAGACAGCACTTCTGTCTCTTCATATGTCACATCCAGTAGAACAAAGCTTCTGTTGATTTATAGCAACCAAGTCACTGCTTTTTCAGAGCATGACATTTACTATTATCTCTTTGCAAAGCATGACAATCTCAGGGCAACGGAAAGAAGACTTGGCTATCGATTAAAACAAACTGGATTCATTAAAAGTACTGCTGACATTTCCACTGATCTGTGGTATTCTTTTCCTTCACATTAAACAATGTAGTCATTTAAAGCTCTTAAGGTCACTGTTCTATAAATGTGCTGTGTTTAAGGTACGTGCCATTTAGCCATTCCTTGGCCTAAAGAAAAAAAAATAAAGAGAATAAAGTGAAGAAGAAGCGAATAGGGGCTGGGTGCATTGCTCACATTGTACTGCATTGCACTTCTTGCATTGTTTCTCCTCCTCCAGAACAGAGCTTCTCTCAGAGGAGGAGAAAAAGATTTACTGGTTAAACACATGCAGGTACTTCACATGCACGCTCTCCCATTAAATACAAAATAGCAAGAATTCATAATGTAGGACTACTTGTTTACTCATCCCTGATGTCACCTTAAAATTGTCATTACAGAAGAGCATCCTGCAAAGCTTAGCCAACACCCACAAACAGCCAACAAAATCTTAAGGCAGAGCTCCTGTGAGTCCAGCTCCTCAACCCCATCAGCAGTTTCATCTGCCAGCAGTTCAATTTCCTAGCAGCCCATGACTGTACTCAGTTCCCTGCTGAAAGTAAGATTTTTATGATTTAACAGTACAGTTCCTACAATTTTGCTACACAGCATGAAACTGTTTAATTCACTGTTTGTTTTACAATTAAAGGGGGAGAACATATTTCTAGAGAATTTCCCATATCCAGTAGGGTTACTGCCTCAGGAAAAGCATGTAAAAGCCCACATGTGACAACTAGACCCGTTAAGATTACTCACACTCTAAAATGCCAAGCCTATATCAATTGTTTGACTTCACTTCTAATGGAGTGATGCTATTCTCTCCCCAGAGGAACACAAATACCTCCATTAGGTAGAGGTCCTGCAGAGTGAGAGAAGCCAGTCTCCCACTAAGGAACCTGCCTTAAAGCTCACCAGCTTTTTCTCGTAAAGGGCTGAAAGGCAGGTATATGCTTATAACTACCTAATGAAAACATATTTTCTGGATGCTTTTTACTCTGGAAAAAATCAATAATTAAGGATTCAGTTGTCTGTAGAAGAATTGTGTCATGTTATCAGTCCAAAACTTTTTCTCAACTTCTGTATTTTTTTTTCTTCTTCTTCTTTTATACAGAGTTTTCTTTTATATAGGCTATAATGTTTGCATCACTGAGACAGCAGCGGTTTAATCTCAACACATATCCCTGCTTTTGTGCTGGATTTTGTCCCTGAGCCTTCATTTGACTTTTTGAGGACAACTGGATATTCTAAATCCTTCTTGAAGGTCAGGAAAAAGAAAGTTATTAAAATCTCCTGCTTTTTCATTTGTCTGTATATTGACTAAATCTCGTGTACATGAGACAAAATGCTCCTAAAATGGCTGTAACTAGGTGAGAATGAAGTAGGTCCTGTCTTGATCATTCTCCAAACAAGAGGCCAGGCTCTAATTTCCTCTTAAGCCTTTGCTAAATAATAACGCTTGAAAGACCAGGAGCATTACTTTTATACTTTGATGGGCTGATAAAAGACTAAAATGTGGAAGAAAAGAGAAAATCTAACCAAGGTGGAACTTGTTTTGACAACACCAAATAATGTTTGTCTTCTGATAAGTGTACATGACCCTAATTTACTTGTTGGTCAAACCCTCACGTGCCCAAAGTGTATTTTGGAAGCAGAACCAGTCACTAGATTTTAACATCCAACCCAGGATATATTTCTGAGTATTTGTATGGCCTATCTCATAAACATGTGATGAATTGGTACTGTGAAAACTCCTGTGAGCAACTCCAGAATTTGCAAAACCTAAGTGGAAGGGGGACTGCTGCATGTACAGTTTAGCAGACAAATGGGTGTACCTTTCCACACAGAAAGTTCACTTTGAAATGGTCATCCAGGGGTTGATACCTGGGAAGCACAATGACACTGAAGTAGCTCAGCACTTATGAGGGGGTGATTTATTATTATCATCATAACCAGAACTTTTGAGGGGATCATTTTTTGTTATTATTGTTATTAAAATCATCCACTGACTATTCTATTCCTGGATAATGAATTCTGCCCTAACATCAGTTATCAGTGATTTTCTGCTATAATTCCACGCTTGCAGCCAAATAATATTGCATGTTAATGACCATGGTTACCATTCAAGCATGAATTCAAAGCACTTATGTCCACACGGAGTTGATAGTACTGATGCTGCACATTTGAATGGTCTGGAAAGTAAATAAATGGGATAGTATCTCTATGTGTGAATTACTTCTGACACAGAGATTTGATTGTCCTAGGGGCATTTTAGACTGTCTGCAAGAATACAAGAAATACAAATGCAGTCCAACTGCGTTGTATGTTGAAATTGGAAATGAAATTAGAATGACTTTGGAAATCTGAGAGTATTCTGAGCTATTCTTAATCCAGGGGAACTGCAAGACTTTTCTTAGCATACTTCAGAAAATCTGTTCCCAACCAGACTTCTCCTCCTGTTTTGCAGATGGATTAGAACCTGCTTCTGTAAGGCACTAGAGCTAGATTAAATGTGAGGTTAAGGTGTACCACAATTCCCAGAAGTAAAGCAAGTTTTTTTTTCCTTCCTTTAAGATGAAAAATGTATCCAATCTAAGAAAACTCAAGATTTAGTAATTTGATTTTAGGACTCTAGGGGTTTTCATCTTCTATTTATCTCTTTCCTATGGTATGATATTGCAATTAATTTTTTAAGAATTTGCTGATATTTCTGGAGATAGTCTCAGAGATTGAAGAGTGAAGATACCAGAGAAAAAAGCTGCTGAATGGAAATATAAATGGACTAATGGTCTACTGCTAGGAAGAAAATATGTCACACTTTTAAATGCTTAAACATACACCTGTATTTCTAGAAGTGAAAAATTTGTGTATCTTGAAACAGGACAATTCATTTCAGTTCAAAAGTATGCATGACCTTAAATTACTAAAACTATCTAAGAATGAAATAAACCTTATTTTGCAGAGATCAGGAAAGAAATCAGTTTAATTTCTGAAGCTTTTTCAATGTGGAAATATGTGACTTCTGGATTCTGCAGCATCAGATAAAATAAATATTGATCTATAGACAAAGTGAAAACCCAATAAAAATTTAGTTTTGCAGCAACTCCAGTTATGAAGATATTTGTCTGGGTGATTCAGTTAATTATGTACAAAGAGAATCCTTCCTTCACTTTCTTGCTGCCATACATCTCCTGCTGTGTCATAACCTAAAATTAAGATGCTTGCTCTTCATTCAAGAAATCTGCCTGTCCTTTGAAGCACTAACATCAACAGATGTTATATCCCAGTAAATACAAACTCCATAAAGAACTGCCCGTGACCAAAAATTCTGTCTTGAGTGGCACAGGCATTTACACACAATCCTGCTAAAAACCTCTAATGATAGAAAGGACAAAAAGATTCTCCAGAGTAATATTTTACATATAAAAGAACTATTTTTCCCCCAGTATGTTGTCCCCTGAAACACAGTTCAGTTTTGAATGTGTTAGTATTAGAAGGTAGTCTATATGCAATCTGGGCTGGGGTAACTTTGTAAGGAAGGCCAGTTTGAAGATGTCACAGACTACAGCACAAGTTTGGACAGATCATGTTGATTATGACTGCTAGCTGAGTGGCAAAATCATGGAGCTGCAGTTCAGTTAGTTCACTCCTGTTTCTTTGCCACCCTAAAACTATTTTGACCTTATATTCTTGTATATGAGGTTCCACCTTTCCTTTGTGACCTTCTGGTTCATCAAATAAATAATAGCAAATACATTTTGCAATGTTAGGTCTTATATTGGTTATTTCTTTTGGAACATTGCTGGACTAGATACTAATCTCTTAAGCGCTGGACCTCAATAATTTTGCTCTCAGAAATGTGCAGAATATAAGTATGTGAGGTTACTGATGAGGAAAATGGGTAGCAGTAAAGTTGACTATGTGAATTACGTTGGTTATTGAAATAAATAATGGAAATAACAGGCGGCATCAATGAAAATGAGATACGATTCTGGAAAAATCTTCCTGATTGTTAAACCGAAGTTAATTATGTACAGCCTAATTCTTCTGTATCTTCAAGTAAGATTTAAGGAATTAAACAATCCAGCAAATGTAGAGCCCTAGCCATCTCTTCATTCTTACACTGTTCTTAAAGGTGAATTTCTTGTATTCACTAAAACTGTGGAGCACTGTGTCTAATGAGGAAGGAGCAACTGTACTGCGGTGACATACCAGTCATGGAAGGTGCCTTTGAGGTAGGATGGCCTTGGACTGCCTGCTTTCAATCCATTGGTGCCTGTCAGAAGGGAAAAGGATCACTTGTGCACCATAATGGTGGGAGGACCTTGTTCTGCAGGTCATTATCCGAGCAATTGGCCATGGCTTCCTTGATGCTGTGAAAGAGGCTGATATTTTAAGTCACTTTTGTGCAGGCGAAACAATCCTATCTATTGCAAAGCTTTAATTAATACAAAGTCAGTGATAAAGCATTTAAAAAAAAGGAGAAAAAGGCAAGAGGGTAATACAAATACAATTAGTATGCAGTGCTCTGAAATTTAAATTCTGTTCAGCCTAGCTGTACTGGAAAAGCAAATAACAAAGGTACTATCATTGCTACTGATTGGCTTAATACACCCAGGAATTGTGCAGATAGAAATTAGAGTCTGTTTTTCATGCCTATCTAGACCTTTCCATCTCCTCCCTGTTCTTTAGTTTCTCTCAGTTGCTGTTTCTTATGTCTACAGTTTAGGTCTTCTGCTTTGGGGACTCTCTTTTATGGCATCCCCATCTAGTACAGTGGGGCCCTGACCTAATTAAGGTTGTAAGAGCTAATGCAGTGGAAATAAGCAATAAGAAATTTATTGTCATCAGTATCAAATAATAAAATTTTGTTATGAATAAGAAAATACCCCTTATTTCAACATCTTCCAGTATAACTTTTACTAATAAGCAAATTTAATGCCACTGAATAAAGAGACAAGGAAAAAAAACCCTCAAACACAAACTAACAGACTGAGGAATAAAGGAGAAAACAGAAGCTGAAAACAATAAAGAGATTGCTCTCACAATAAAAATGATTTATAGTCCTTAATGCCAGTCTCAGGTATGTTGGGATCCATTTACAGTGAACTCTGAAGATTCAGGGAGACCTCATAGACCTAATTTTCAGATTGTTTGAGTTGTGAAGCCCAGTGGTGGTCAACAGAATGGCAGCAATTTACATACCAGAAGGATCTGTCTTTCTCATGACTATTACCTACTAGAAGGAAGACCAAATTAAAACTTAATACAACTATCATCCATTTAATCTCTCCAAGGACTTATAAGAACATTTCTACAAATGTGTAACAGGGAACATAAGACTTTTTTCCCTCTCATTTACTTTTTTTCTCCTGTTCTGAGGGAAAAATACTGCATTCCAATTTGTTCTAAGTATGTGGCTCTAGTAAGGGTGAAAAAACCTTACGTAAAAAAAAAAAATCTCAGTTATAATACTATTAGCTGCTCAGGGTATTAGAAAAGATTGCTTTAAAAGGGGAGATGATCTTGTGGAAGATGTTCCCAGAATTTGTGCCATGAATGGGCACAACCCGTGATTCATGTGGAATGGGCATTCCAATGAGTTCTGTGACCTTGCAAGTAAAATTGCAAAAGAGAAGCTGTTACAGTAAAAGAGAAACCTCTATCCCTGAGCGGCTTGCTTAAACAGTCTCTGGTTTGAAAAATCCCCTGCCTACAGCAGTCTCTTTTTCCTCCCTGCTGAACAGACTTGGCTTCTCCATGGTTCGGCCTGGGCTCTGCCAATTTCCCAGGCAGCTGCTTCCATCTGCAGAAGCAGGAAGCTAGTATAGTTCCTTTTGACAGAAAAATAGGATACAAAAAAACAGAGTCAGAAAAGGAATAAAAAAATACCAGTGTCTCATACAGGAGGACTGCCAGTAATGAAAAGCACATTGCCAAGGACTGTCCTCATCCCCAGATTCTCCTCTGTGCAATATCAGCTCCTTAAAGCTCTTCAGCATGGGATGAGCTGTGAGCTCATGTAGTTGTGCATTAGACACCTAGAGGGTTCTTGTCTGTAAGAGGTTGAGAGAGAAAGATTGACAGGAGAAATCCAATGAGGGAAGAGCAAGGGAGAGGGGAAAATAAAGAACAGACAAAAGGAAGGAATCATCAGAGAATGTAGAGAGAAAAGACACAGGCACCATTAAGTCAGAGACATAAAGGACAATATTAAGGAGTCACTAGCATGTCAAACAATAACATAAAATAAATGTTAATAGCATATACACTGAGTACGTATGCTGGTGAGGTCTGTCCCCTGATGAGGTCCAGTACACTTTCCCCCATGGAGCTTCTCTGTCTCCCTCTGTCCCAAGTGGTATTCACCTACCCTGGCTTAGATATTTCACCTTCAGGCATCAGTGTTACTCATCTCAAGATCTCTTTGTAGTCAAGGAAGAAAAATAGATGCCTCAAAAGAGCAATTCATTTGACCTACATTAGATGTCTTTCTTTGGATGAGATGAATCGCTCTCTAGAAAAATTATTTCTATAAAAGGAGGCAGTGGTAGCTAGATTAATGTTAGATATTGGCTTTAATGACCTCTCCTTGGAAGAAAGTTTCTTTGGTTGGTTTTCTACATTAGGATGAAGAAAATTACTTTCATTTCCAGAAAAATGTACTCGAAGATGGAGGTGAGATATTTTACCCTACCAAACCCCTAACTCTTTAGTTTAGAAACCATGTTGAGAAGCCACTGACTGTGATCTACCACATGCATTTTATAACAAATATTCTCAGATGACCTTACATGACCAGATAAGGGAAGAGTACACTGACATGCATTATATGAAGACTCAGAATTCAACCTTGAATCAGGAGGACAAAAATATCAGGCATGCCCTGACCAGCTGAATCCATCCTGTGGTCCCAGTGCTTTGCTGCAGTGAAGGAAAATGCTGCCCTAATGCACTTTCAGGGATGGATCAGGAGCCTAATTAGATCTGACACACTCAGCATCTTGTCAGGGTGCCAAGCTACTCTGCCAAACTTTGTCATAACTGCAAGAAAGTGACAAATCTCCCTCACCCTGTGGCCTTTTAAATTGCCCTGCTGGGCAAACTAATCACTGCTTGTATTTAAACAAGCTTGTTGGGAAATTGGTAGAGATTTACTTTGGTATTTGGGCAGCTGATTAAAATAGTCTTACAGGAGATACTGGACTGTCTCTCTCCAGTGTGGTGTGGAGTTATTAGGAGGCTGCTTCAAAAAGCTGCAACTTGTTTTGTACTTTAATTTTAATTTGGCAAGCACACTGTATGGATTGTCCTCCTCCATACTACATGCTTCCTATAAAACCACTCAGAGAATCTGGGGAAAAAAGGTAGACTGTACACCTCCATCACAATTATAAGTAGCAGCAGACCAGTGAGAAGAAGAAATGCTTTAGTTCCTTACTTGCGTAGTCCCCTAGTCTAGAAGAAAACTATTTCACCGCATCTTCCATTCTCTGCATTCTCAATAGAGAAATTCCATCTTAATAGCAAAGTTAAACTAATGAGCTCTTCACTTCCAGAAGAAAATAAATACATCTCTAGTGCAACTGCTTGTGCTAGATACACTTCTCATCTGCAAAACTTATTTCTAAGTCCCAAAAGTATGCACAGCAGAGAAGACAGAATGCTAGAAGTTTCTTATTATTTTTGCCTGCAACTCTTATAAAAAGGACAATCTCTCTGCCCTAATGAGCAACAGACAATCTCCAGAAGCTGTTTAGCAGTATTATTTGGCTGGAACACAACAATTATCTAACAAAGTGGCTGCCAACACAGAAGAAAAGAAAACCTTCTTGAAAACTTGTTTGCTTTGGGAGTAGGGATCTTCTATCTTAACGTTATCCATCTTCTTTCTTTGAAGACTTCCAGCTAATTTTTTTTACTTTTATGCAAATTAAGACTTTATTTACTATCTTCCGAACATATATTTATATCCACTGGAAATGGATGATAGCTGCAGCCTTGTAGTGCTGACAATGGCAATTACAGTCTTAGCACAGGACCTCATTTAGGCCACAATAGACTCCAGAGTCCAGGACTGAAGCTCCAAGGCTCCAGGTCTGTAATGACTGCTGAGCTCCAACATCTAAAGATTACACAGGCCATGTGGGACTTGGACATGAGCAGTAGTTTTAAACACATCTGCAAAAAGCAGGGGTGGCACAAATATTGACCTCAGCATCCTGCTCTGGCTGGCACAGGCCAGCCTTGCCTACCACCACAGAAATATTGAGAACACCCTGACTTCAGTGTGCAAATACCAACAGGGAACAGCAAAGCAAGCTCTGATTCCACAAATCCCTACTGTTTTTTTCCCTTTATTCTAGTATATGGAGCCTCTTTTGATCAACTGCATTTTCTTTAGGCTAAGACTGAAATGCAGAGATATTTGGGCTTAGGAAATAAGAAATACATTTGACTGCTCCATGTCTTCCACCAGCTCCTGACATGAAGTTTAAGTTAGTTTTAGGCAGTCTGCATTATTCAATCTCTTTTTGCTTCCCTAACAAGAAAATTATATCAAAAAAATTCTCTTGTCACCTGAGAAACACTAATATTTCAAATTGCAGAAGTATATTCTCATTTAACTAAGCACTAGAAGACTAGTTTTTTATAGACAAACTGTGGGTTAGAGTCTGTCAGAAATATTGCCGTCTGCCTGCAGAAAACAGGTATTTTTTAAAAACTTTTAACATGGAGCTTCATCATGCACAGACTACAGTTGCCAATACTCCACATCCTGCAAGCTGTCTTCTGACCTGAAGCACTGTGAAGCATTGCAGAGTGGGACTTGTAGTCTACAAATGGCACACAATGACAGTAATTGTTATTGGATGGATCTTTCAGATGAATATTGGCACGAGAGGCAGCACTCAACCTTCTTGCACTCCAAATTTTACAGTAGACAATATTCTCTCAGCTAGAAATTTGTCTGAATATTTTCCTGTTTAATGCAGCTGCTCAGAAATTCCTAATATGTATTTTTGTAATTGAAGACAAGCCTAGTGGAAAAGATTAAGTCTTTGAAGTGCACATTTTGTGCTCATATGCCTGTTCTTTAATACAGCAAGGTTCTGCCCTCTGTGCAGAAAAGATTGTCAACAGTTTGATTTAAAACTAATGTTCAAAAATATCCCAAATCCTAGTTACTTAGTTTTTATTGGAATCTGACTCTGCATTCTGCAATTCAAGCTAAAATTCATTCCTGTGTTGCATACGATCCCTTTTCTTCAGACAAGAGCTTAAGTCATAAGCTTCAAATGGGAAAGTTTGAGGAGACTCCTTCATAAACCTTGATTTCAATGAAGCAAGGCATTACTCACCACATGAAAAACATGTGCTGAGCTAAGTTTTATAAGAAGTCAAGATGAAATTCAGCACCAGCCTACTCTGGAAAAAAAAGAAGTATCTTTTTTTCTGTTTGTTAAATGATGAACAGCTGCCATTAGTAGCTGCTCCCCATTTAAGACTAGATAATTATGAAAGTTCCATATGAGACAGATATTGCTTGAACTTAGCTACTTTTCTAAGAAGGCAAATACAGCTCTGAAATACATGATCTCTAGAGGCTGTTTTTGAGCTGTGGCTGTTACAATACCTGCAATTTTTCATGCTCACCTGCCTTCATCTGTCCAAAAGCCAAGGTAACCTCAAAAGCAGTGTTCCCTCCTGTCACAGAGAGAACCTTCACTCTATCTTTTCTTTCCCCTTCCTGAAAAGCTCATGAATAAAATTATTTAATTACCAGAAGAGCAAAACTTAAGGGCTATAAAACACAATGAGCCACTCCCCATGCACAGCCATGCCTAATCCCTGCTAGAGTTTTCTATTTGGGGGTCTTGGAAAAATTATTCGCCAGCCACTTGCAAAGCCAGCAGTATGACTTGAGGTTTGGAGCCTAGGTGATTTAGCAGTGATCCTTATAACTGTGTCTAAAAGCAAGCAAATTCCTTCCTGCTCAAGGAGTATTACTGAGTCTTTGCCAGCTCAATATGTCCCTCTGAGCCATGGCAAAACATCAAGTAGCCTTACCTCATTATTTCAAGAAGCTTCCTAATGAGCCTTCTTATTTGATTGCTTTAGAAAATCTCTTTCCTCTTTTCTGACCCGAAAGCCTTTCTTGTTGCTCAATTTACAGAAGGACCATGGCCTCATTAAGAGAAGATCCTTGCCGTCACCTGACTTTTCTAAGGATGCTTTTCTTGGGCACTGGCAAGGAGTGGTCCTCTCTTAAGAGAGGCGCCCTCTGACAGTACAGAAACCAGACATTAGCCTGGGTCAGCACCAAGCCCTGCCACTCCCAGTTGAGGATTGCCTCTACAGGAACCTGGCATTCTGAGAAGGGTCTCCCATGTCAGCAGCTCTCATTGCCCACTTTGAGCTTCACCTTGTTCTTGTTTCACAACTCAGAAGACCAGCCTGCCATCCTCAAACTAGCTATGAGCCAAGGCCTGGTCACAAGTTTCAAAATTTTATCTGTGACTAAAACCAGGTCTGCAGAGGACAAGAACTAACCAGTGACTGATGGTACTGTCATCTGGAGCTTGGCTGTGAAGTGCTTTCCAGAGCTGGTGGCTTCCCAGTATTTGTGGGAACATTCCTGACAACCTACGGACTCAGGTCAGAGCCTTGTGGCTCACTCTACAGGCAAAGGCTCCCAGAAACATCAGCCAGCAGTTTTATTTTGTCAAGCTCTTCAATATCAGCCATGAATCCATAAATGGGGACTGAGTGGAACCAGACTTGATAGCTGGCTTTTTGCAAAATCCTTGAAAAACTATGCTGCTTTCACAAATTTCTCAAAAAAGACCATATACTTCAACAAATAAAAATGTTCCTAATTTCCAGGTTTTATCTCCTTTAACTGAGAAAAGCCTAGTTGTAATTTCATGGAGATCTCACAGTACTCATTCTTCTTTTGAGGCATTTTTCACCCATTTAAAAAGCAGGAATGTTTTCAGTTTTTGTAAGAGAGATTGAACAGATGGGTGGGCAGACGGTGAGTATAAAATAGTGCTGCAGGAAACAGCCAGGGAAGCAGCTTGCTCCCATCCATCCCTGCTTGTTTGTTAGAGAGAAGATGCTATTTGAGGTGTGGACTATAACGGGACAGTGCCTCAAAAGCATAAGGCCTAAACTCGTTGTGGTAGCTTTGCTCAATAACACCCACTGACTTCAGTGGGAACACGGCCACACTCTGAACAGCACTATTTAAGTGCTGCCTGATGTAAAAAGGGAAGTGCAAGTGTTCTGCCTTCCATGCCACCTGGCATGCTGTAGGAGTCTGAACAGGAAAAAAAAAAAAAAAAAGCTTTTTACATAATGGAGAGCAGCATACATATTTTCAGGATGCTGAAAGCTGCAGGACAGTAAGAGAAGAGCAGACCCTCTTAGAAAGGCAGTGAATTGGTACCAAACACAAGCGATTGCATTTGGCCAATCTTTTCTAGTGCTGGTGCAGACTTGATGTCTGCCACCATCTGTCATCCTGTCGCAAACCTCCAGCAAACACCGTCCTCTCAGGCACCAGCTTCATTTCTCCTTTTCTTTACACTCTCTCTGCTGTCAGGCATGTTCTTGGTGGGACTAGGCTCTCCCCTGGAACTTGACTGAAGCTTCAGTGAAGATCTGTCCTTTATCATATTCTTTGTCCATCTCAATTTCTTCACCAGTGTCCCCGCTTCATTCCAACTTCCTTTCTTCTGGTACTCCTGTTTTCTCTTTCAGCTTTGCCTCCTGTTTGACCTCTACATGGCCAAGGGGCTTCTCTCTCACCCCATAATCAGTTTTTTTCTGATCACTGTCCTCACTGCTGCAACTGTTTTTCTAAATTCTTACTTATGAAGATGCATGTACCACAAAAAAATTGCATTAAAATATTACCTTGAAGAGCTATGAATATACATATGTATTTTATATATATATATATATATATATATATATAATGAAGGAAAAGGCTTAGAAATTATCCTAAAGAGTTCTTGTTTTCAAGAGCAGAAGTCCTTCAGGTACAATTTATATGTATATAAATACATATGAATAATTGAAGTAGAAGCCAATATAGAATACTAACATAGGACATTGGCTTTAATAGCAACACCTCTGTACTTCAAAGGGAGTTGTGGCAGGAAAAGATTTTGTAAAGAGTGCTATGAACCAAAACCCAACAACATTCCCTCCCTCGATTATTTTATATTGAATGTCAAAATTTTTACAGTGTTGCCTGATTAATTCTGGAGTATACATGTGTATTTTCTTCAAGTCCTCTTAGTCCAGATGCTGTTCTGCAATTTTAGCCTTTACTCCACAAAGACTGCTTGTAATTTTACAGCCAGGCTCTTTATCTCTGAAAAGCTGCACGTAAAAAATGTTATTAAAGTTTTATGAGTGGTGGATCTTCAGAGCTAGTAAGCCTGGGCAGTCCTGTTCCACATCAGTGTTATCATGCTTTTGCAATACAAAGAAATACAACAGGGAGTTTAAATCCTGGCTGCTATTTACTTACCTCACCTTACTCTTCCTGTAGTTCTACTGATTTGAATATTTAACTATATTGCATTCTTTTGTGAGTATTTTTACAGTGTTTTTTTCTTGTCTTCAAGGACTTATTCTTGTCCCATCAACAATATACTTATTAAGAAGTCTTTCCTCTTTCATCTAATTATTAATTTCAAGTTGTAGTATAATAAAATTATGCAAATTGGAAATAATGTAAAAGCATTTATGAGAACACAGAAATAGCTGATGATTTCTATCTAACTCTTTATATCAAGAAAATATTTTCCATATTTACCATTACCTGTTACTGCTGTAGACAGGGAGAGTGAAAAGGTAGAAGTAATGTTTGCTCTTCATCGCATTTGGAAACCCCTTCAAAATATTTTGGCATATGATCACTTGTCAAGGTTATGGTATTTCACACAGAGCTTGAAAATTTCCTTACATTACAGTTCAGTGATATTATCTAATCCAATGTTTTTTTTCCTCTACAAATGGCCACTGGCTAATTTTACATATTGCATCTGATGAATTATAAAAGCAGAGCAACCAAAAGAGTAGATTCTTCATCAAAATCAGTAAGTCTTCAGTTTACATGCAAACCCATGATGATATATTTTTTCAAATATTTATTTTAAAAATATGTTTTGCATCTAGATTCTCAAGGGAGTTCAGAAATCATGAACCACAGTGGTTATTTCTGATAATGGATGAGATGGGGTTGTCCCTACCACAAGGCAGGAGAAACATCCTGTGTATTAAATGCAAAATGATGTCTGTTCCAGAAGAGTGGTAAATTAGACCAAGAAGTAGTGATGAGTAATTTAGGATAAGACAAAATTTCAAAGGAGAAAGAGCTAGCCACTGAGGAATGGGAGAGGGAGATTTATGACTCACAGCCAGCGGAAGTTAGAAGCTGAGGACCAGGGCAGGAAGGTAAAGAAGAATGGCCTCATTCTTGCCAACACAGGGGAAAATAGGAGAATTTGATGTTAGATCATTAGACACTACAACTGCAGCTGACATTGTAGGTGGCAGTTGGCCAAGAAGGAAGAAAGGCTGCTGTGAAGAAAGAGGAGAGGAAGACACAGGTGCACAGGACTCAGCTATAGGAAAACTAATAAATCTATAAAAAAGATGGCATCTATCCAAAAAAGTCTCACAGTCTTGTCCAAAACAGTCCAGCCTGTGTAGGTTTGGATTATTTTTTGTTTATCTTTTTTTCATAAATTTCAGGTAAAAAAATCAATCAAGGTCCAAGAAACAATTGTTTGTCAGCGTTGGCTTAAAATAAAGAGTTCAAATAAAAGTTTAAGTTCATTTTTTTTCAAGAATATATTGTTTAAAACAAGTTTGCAGATCAGAACGGAGTTTGGTGCGATGCCTTCTTCCCCATAATGGACTTGAGAGCACATTCTGTAAAGGACGAGACAGCAGATGGTGTGCTATCTCCCTGAGGCAGAGACACAAGGTGTCACTCTCTAAGTACAGCTACTGGCAGGTCTGCAGTGAGGTATTTCAGTATCAGAACTGGTTTTCAGACCTGATTTAAAAAAAAAAAAAGAAAAAAAACGTAGAAGAAGAAGAAAAAGGTCAGGTTTGCTTGAGTCTCAGGAACAGGGGAGCAAGCAGTACAGAAGTCAAGAAGTCAAAGTGAATTAATTGTCCTTGCTTCTTCAGTAAATGACAATTTTAGGGCTATGGCCATTGCAAGCTGTAATGCCAAGTGAGTTCATGTAAGATTGTCTGGGTACCTCTACATTATTGTAGCCTCTACTGTACTTGGAGATTCAATAGACTTGTGAAATCCTTAATGAGGATACACTGAAGGTGGTGGCCCAAGGATGCTGCCCAATAGCATCTTCATGGCCCATAGTCTGCTTTAGAGAAACTCAGAAGTGAGCTGAAGGTAGAACACAGCCAGGGGGTTTTCCTGTTTTTTTCATCTTTCACTAGCACCTGAAGAACAAGCCAATTTCTTTAGCTGCTTTGGTCTTGCAAGTTAATTGTTATAAGACTGACATTCTCTCTTCTGTTAGAACATTTCGTTAGCCTTTCACAAGGTAAAGGGGTTATAAGATTTGGGTAGAATCCATGTCAGTGTAATGAAAGCTTTGAGGGGACAGCCCAGATTAACAAGTCAGAAGGCATTGAGAAGAAAAAGATGAAAAGAGGATTTGAGTGCCAGAATAAGGTTTGCAATCAAAATTAATCTAGACATGAAAGCACATGGGGAGCAAAAAAACCTCTAATTGCATATAAAACAGTATAAGGAACCTGATTAATGGACACAAGTAATCAGAATTACTTATTAAAGGGCATACACTTCACCTTAAAACTCTTACTGAGATGTTGTGGGAACTTTGACATGATAAGAAATTGGGTAGATTCAATTTAAGGTCACTTAAGTGGGTTGAAGGGCAAGAGTTTGATAGGCTCAGAAATTACTGGTCTCGTATCTGGGTATCAGAGTGTCTTGGATTGGGCAGTATCACCCATTTCAAGACTTCAAACAGGAATTAGTGTAAATTCTGATCATAAAAAAAACAGAGTAGATGAGAGAATATTGCTGCATCTTACATATCTACTACTAGCTGAGAGAAATGAAAGAATACTTCATCATCATGAGAGCTTCAGTTCTGCATGACACTGCCAATACTAACTTATACTTGCATGTTTATGCCTTGAGTCAGACATGCTCATTCAACACCAAGTTCCTTTGTGTTGAGCCTCATTTTGACAGATAAGTAGGACTTGAATTACAGGGCCAGAAATCAGGAATAACTTGGGATACCTTGGCATCACAGAAAGACCCCCGCTGTGATCTTTGTGGTTGTACAGATGTACTAACGCAGCACAGATGAAATGATGACTTCTTACGTTGGCTTTTTGCTAACAGAATGAGGAATTAAAATTGTCTTGATAATGAGGTGTTCTTGAAACTGAAAAAAAAATTGGGGAAATGAACCATTTGTAAAAGTAATTTGACAGAACTATGTGAACATGACTGGAAATTTAAGAACATTAAAAACTGTAATCCCTCTACTCAGATGAAAATAACAATGAATATAAAATAATACATATAAAGCCCTGTATTTATGTGTCTAGGTGTGTGTACACTTACGTCTACATTTATATTTACATTAGAAATATTTGTCTTCTAGTACGCATATCATAGATATATTCACAAGATAAGACCTTTATGATATTTTTAATTATATGAATCAAAAACAAGGAATTGAGGAACACTGAGAGGTAAGGCAAAAGGAGAAATAACCTGTTGCAAGAAAATATGAATTGATTCCAAGTTCAGAGCCTGAAAAAAGAAAATTCTAAGAATCTTAATAGACAAGATAGAATAGCAAATAATCATAGATACAAAGCAAAACACAGAACTAAATTTATCCACAGTAAGGAAAGACAGCAAATGGTAAAATTATATCATACATTGATAAAATACTTTATCTCCCAGAGTGCTTTAGGATTTTGTTAAACAGCAAGGATTCCAAAGAAGCAATTTACAAAATGTAGAATACTTACAATGCAAGAATTATTCAAAAGTGAAAACTGATCACAGAATTTTTTAAGCAACTTTAGACTACTTGAGCAGTTCTGCTAATTAAAAAGGAGTAAACAGGGCAAACTGAACAACTCCAGACCCTTCCAGAAGAATGATACGAGACATGGTTACCAACTTTTCAAGAGGAGCAGCACCCACAAGGTAAGAATGACCAGGGTAAATTTTAAGGATTTAGAAAGTGATATGAATGGCATTGCCTGTAACAGATTGTCCCGTTTCTAAGCTCTGAATTCAAAATGGAGGCTTGAAAATCAGAATTGGGTCAGGAATGAACCATGGTATGGTGTAACAAAGTAAAAAACCCAGTTTTTGAACAAGATTTTGGGAATTTATTTGATGAACAAGGTTAAAAGATGACATAGTCATAGCTTATGAGTACATGCTTGAGAAAGAGATTTCTGAAAAGTGAAACTCTTCTGCAGAGGGGGAAGAATGCTTGAATAGGTCCAATAAATGAAAAATGTTCCTTAAAATCATTAGTTTATGTCAAGTGTAAGTAAAGGCTCACCACAATTTTGTTGCTGTTCCTTATCTGTGATATTTTAACAAGCCTGTTGGCATTCTGTCTGTTCTGCTTGCAGCAAAACTTCATGTCGTCTCTAGACAAACAGGTAGACCAAAACCTCAAATCCTTAACAAAGACTTTTGGCCGATCTTTCCATCCAGAAGGACAACAGGGATTTCAAAGTTAGTTTTTGTGTCTAATTAAGGTGAACTGCTGTAATATTACAGGCACAAAGTCATAACAAATCTGATTTTCTATGATAACTGCTGAACAAAGTTGAAGGCTGTGGCTAAAACTTGTTGTGCCAATGAATGTGCATTTCTGTTGCCAAAGTCTACCCAGTCGAACACTACACAAAAGCCCTGGGGAAAACAGGTGGTGTGAGTCCTGGCTGCCTTTGTACTTTCAGTGTTGTACGTTTCCCCGCCCCCTTTAAATAAACCATGCTTCAGAAGCAAAAGAATAACATCACAGTGAGAGGAGACTGGAAGCATACAGGATTTGCCTTCCTTGTGCCAGACAGCATCCCAGGGTTGTGTGAGAGATGTGCTTTGCTATACTCACAGAGCTTTCCAGAGTAACAGTACAACCAGAAAAAGGACACTGAGTACTCAGTACCCAGCTAAATGTGTACTATCGGCAGGGATCCTGATCATCGTGTTTCAGCAGTTCATAATAAATGTTTGTGGACCTAATGGGACCCTCCTTTTTTATAAGGCACATTGTTGTTTCCTTATCCTTACCCTTGGACCCTGGTGGCTGATATCCTTTGCCCATCTGTGGTTGTATAATGCATCCTGCCTACCAACAGTGGCCAATCTGGTTCACTGCTTGTCCTCCTTCCTCACTTCTAGCACATAAATGGGAAATTAGAAGCATTGCTTTTTTATTCTGTATTATTGTTCATGGCTTACAACACTTTGACTGATCTTTTCCAAGAACTCCCTGGCTATTCATCTCCACTCACATACTGTTAATAATTTTCTTCTTCTGTTATCCTTTTTGAATGGGGATCATCAGCATACCTGCTGAATGTAAAGTATTTATTCATATAATAACCCCAGTGTTATTTTAAATTTCATTTGTCAGAATTCCCAGCAATCCACATGCCTTTTGAATCACCACTGTGAAGTATGCAGAGGTTTTTCACCGATGGTCTAGGTTTACCATTAATTGAGAACCTAGCAAATATATCAATAATTCATGTACTTATTAAAGACTTAAATACTTCTGTTTTCTAAGGCATTTTTCATCTGCCATTATGTGACTTCCTTTTTTTTCCCAAATCCCCTGAAAATCTTATCTGGAGGTGACCACTTACAGACATTACAAACTAAGTAATGCTATTACCTGTGACTGTTTTCAATGCTTCCACATCATGAATAATAAAAATGAACAGTGATATAGTCCTAAATGCTGTCCTTCCTAGATGCATGATGGTACCACAGCACAAGTCTGTAGGGCTAAAAGGCTCTTGTCTATCACACTCACTAAATTTAACAGTGAACTCAGTGTTGAACATTTCCACTAGAATTCACTCTCCTCACACACCTTAAAATAATCAAGGAGTGTCTATAGGTCTCACCTTGGGAAATAATCAGAGTATCTTGTAGCAAAGACGAAAATTTGGTAAAGAAGAGAGTGCTGGAGGCACAGATGATTGAGTTAAGAGGATGCAAAGCTTCTTTTCAGAAGATGGGATTATTATCTGAGGTCTTCCTGCTGGAATGCAGTGAAGAGATATTGAAAGAAAATGTACAAAGGAATTGTTGCTTCTCCTACTTGGTCTCTTTAGAACAGAATTGCAGCTGGCTGCAGCGAGATGCAGTATTTTATTTTAGTAAATAAAGTCACTTTTTATGGACATATTTCTTTTCTGATCTTTCTTTACAGGAATTACAGAATAACTAAAGTTGGAATCAACTTCTGAAGGTTACGTTGCCTGACTCCCTTCTCAGATAATGTTTAACATAGCAGTTGGAGCAGGCTGCTCATGATCTTATCCTTTCAGGTTTAGAATACTTGCGTAAGATCTTCCAGTGTTTCACCTTCTTCATTTTGATCCCTACTCAGCTTTTCTATCCTACAATTTACCATTTTAGCTGAGAAGAGGATCTATTTTGTCCTGTTGCTCAGTTTTTACTTTCAAAGACAAAAGGGAACGTAAAATATTTTGACAGTTGAGAGTTCTTTAATAGCAAGTATTCCATGTTTCTATAAACTATTCTCTCAAAACCCTTGCACTACCACTAATAACCTCTGCTTCTCAGCTTCAGAGAACTAGATCCAGCAAGGATCCAGCCATGCCACCTAGAAACAATACAGCAGAAACCACTCGCATCACCACACCATTAACCATTTGAAATTAGAATGATGTGATATGAAAGGAAGTAGAGAAACATTCCTGAGTTTTTAGATAAAGATTTCCACAAAATGCCTTTTCCTCTGTAGCCTCTCCTGTTTCTTCTGGCCTACAGATGATTGCTATCACGGTCTTGGCTGTGGCCTTCTTAAATGACAATTCTTCAGCTGTAACATAAACTTCACATATCAACTCCAGCTCTTGATATGCCTGCTCTGGACAGGGGCAAGATATCTAACTTTAGAAAACACATTATTTCCTCAAAAGTCACCTGCCTTGTCCTTCTTAGGAGCTGTCTCTTTTAGGAGCATTGGAAAGAAAGGGAGAAGACCTTGCCTGAGGAAACTCAGTTTTTCTTCCTTATTCAGCAATTTGGCACCTCGAAGACATGAATAAATAACTCTGGTGCTTCATTTCTCCACCTTAAAGCAAATGTGGTTTCTCTGCAACTCTCGTCTCCTTCCCCTGCCTGTTTATATATTTTTTTTTCTTTTAAGGTCACAGGTATACCTAAAATCTACAGGTTACACAAAACCTACCCTTTCTACCTGCTGTTAACATCAGGCATAAGAAGGCTGTTTATGTGTCAGAAGGCTTGGGATGTGCCAGATTTATTGGATGGGTTAGTAAAAATAATAACTACTGTTAAATATCTAAACACAGATGATGTACTCAAGCAGCTTCAAGGGTCACTCAGTACTTGGGCACTGATCAGACACTGAGGCACTGCCAAGGTTAAGAGCAACCTACAGCCTATTCAAGAAAGCAGAAATGGATGGAGGGTCTGACTATGGATCTGAGAAAGTCACCATCTTTGTGCAGGAAAACTTGTTCCCCTACATGGGATTCCTAGATGAACTAAGTAGGAAAAAAGCACAGCACTATGGTCTTGTCTATATTTTTTTTGTTTGTTTGTTTGTTTGTGGGGGTTTTTGTTTGTTTACTTTTTCTTTTCCAAGCAGCCATTACATTAATAACTAGAAAACATTTTGGGCTTTCTTTTCCTAACCAAGAATAAGAAGTCTGGACTCATGTGCAGCCACATGTGAAAAATACATATAACTCATCCTTTGTCACAGATAACTGTATCATTGTCATCAATACCATCTTCGTACTTGGATGTGATCAAAGCACTGATGAAAAGTGGCAGGCTGAAGTGGAACAGAGATTACAACTGGCAAACAGTGGAGGGTCAGGGCAGGGAAGTGGTTATTTTTGCTTTTGTCACCTGTCAGCTGGACTGAGGTTCTGTGATATATCTGAGTGTGAAGTCCACAGCCTTAGAAAATTCCAGGTAACATGGAGTAAAATAGCTACCTTTGTCTGTAAGTCAGGATGCTGCATATGTAGCAAACCTCTCCCTGAGCTGCATACTAGCTTCTCATAGCATTTATAAGAAAAATAAATACATTGATATAATAAAAAAGTAGTAGTGAAGTTGTGCCCGAGATATATTAATAAATCTCACTCTGTACATCTGAGTGGAAGAGATTCCTCCACTCCTTTGTGCATTTGGTGCAAAGGATCTCTTTGAGCAGGGTGGATCTTGCCCATGCATAACCCACTGGGAGCATTTTACTGAAAGCAGGCTCCTCAGCTCCTGTTCCCAGAGACCCACCTCCAACCAACCACTCCAGTCTCACAGCAGCACATGGATTTAAAGAAAAGCAAATGAGAATGTCTTCAGAAAACAAAATGTTCTGCCCCTGCTTCTCCCCCGGGTGAAGGATTATAGTACAAACATGACATGAAAGTTGTTTGTCATGGTAGGTAAGTGCTCAAGTGCTCTCAATACAGCATCAGAAAAAACCCGTAAGGATTAAAATATAAAATAGCCTTCTCTGCTTCCTGCCTGCTTCTGTCATGCTGCTGTCTATCTTCTCCTTTTTCCTGTGCCTCATTTTCATCTCCCACAGCAAAGTGAAATCCTGCTCACCAGCAAGCAGAACTGTCAGTTGACTCTCACTCTCCTTCAGCCCTCTGCTGTGTTGACAGAGGGGACCTTTGTAGGCAAGTTGGAGCAGTAACATGCAGTGGTGTTACCCTGTCACAGCATTGCTTAAAGTGCCTTGTTTGGATGGCTCAAAAAGTTAAAGGCTTGTTTCGTGTTACGTATGAAATACTCAGGTAACGCCCAGCTAACTCTCATATTTCTTTATCTGTGCCCCTTCAACCATGACTCTCATTGCACAAAACACCCACAGGTCTGTATTTCTAAGCATAATGTTCCACATGGCTGCAGGGAGGACTTTTCAGGGGGAAGAGGTTGTTTCCCACCTAAATATTGCCTTACACCTCATGCCACTCAAAGTAAATGGAAATGATTGCAGCCAATTCAGGAATGCTACTGCTGCCATCTCCTGAGAAAAGCTAGGTTGAGCATGTTTAATGGAGTTGCAGAAGCTGCTGCTGCTGCCAGAATGTCTGCCTAACCATGTCTTAATGAAATGGGGTCTTTTGGCTGGACTAGACTAGTCTATAAATGAGTTATATCTAAGATTGCAGTTATCAAACTAGAAATACGGGATCCAAACCCACATGTCTACCAGTTGCCTGGAAATCTCATTTGCAGATGCAACATTAGATCACAGTGTATGATGTGATTAATCTTCTCTGCTTCCCAAAGACACACGGGAAATCTCTGCTCAACTGAGCCGTGGAGGCCTCCAATCCAGCTAACTGGGAGACCTGAAATTTTGAATTCAGAGACATAAATGCTGCTGGGACTCTATGCAGAAATGCTTATCTTCTCTCATTTAATCCTGAGAATAGAAATTTTGAGGAAAACTGTCATAAACTACCATAAATTTAAAACCTGTCAAGGGATAATATGAAGCCTTCTCAGGTAATCCTGAGCCACTATTGAAAATGGTATTCAGTGTCCTTCACCAATTAAGTAACATCAACAGACCTGTGAAATTCCCATTTATAAAATCCCCAAATCAAATGATAAATTTTTCCCTTCTCTTTCTCCGTATGTGGACATGTGATTAAATATGTTCTCAGAGACAATAAAATGTTTTAAACTTTCTAGGAGCAACTATGTGGGTCTAAAAGACTTTCCCAGAATCTTCTTTTTCAGCTATTGAAAGCAGTACGTTACACTATACAATCAAAAAAATGAAAAATGTTCTAAAGCTACATATTATATACAATATCCTCTGAAATAAGGGGTGATAGACAGTAGGAGTGCCAATTAGTTCCAGAGCTTTCTTCATTAGCAGCACCTTGACACACAGTCCTTGCAGCAAGCTGGGCTGTGTTGTCATCTGCACCCTGCTGCCGTTAATGAGATTTCTTTCCCATTCACTCCTTAACAATAATGCTCATCCTGACCTTTGTAAAGTACTTCAACATGATGCTTCAAAATCACTAAGAAAGTATTAAATAATATTACCTGATCATTGTAACTCCTGTGACAACCATGGAAAAATATTTTTCTGTGTTTGCCCAGAGCTAATGACTACTTAACAAATATCACTATAGTAACATGACTATTTCTAATTTTCTTTCAAATTACCAATGAGACTTTGCTTCACTTTCATGATGAGATATTTCTGCTTGCGATTTCTGAAATCAAAAAAATTCTACCATTTTTTACAATAAAAATTCGCCTTTCTTGATCACGGAGGTGGTAGTGCTGATAGCCTTCTTTTCCTTTAGCCAACCATAAAGAAAGAGAATAAAACTCCTTTGGAAAGATTCAGTCTGAGAGCAGAAGAACAGCTTTGGAGCCTCTGCTCCCACTGTCCTGTATCCTAGATAACTTATTAACAGATAACTGTGTGTCTCCCATCTTACATCCTACAGTCTTCCTCTAGGCTACAAAATAAAAGCTATTTAGTTTTGGTGGAGTACTAGAAGCAGGGAAAGGTTGCTTTCAACTTAATATTCTTCAGTCAGTACAGAGAGGGGTATAGAGAAATGGATGGGAGTAATGAGGGGCCATGACCTTGCAAGTCATTCAGCTTTTTCCTCTGCAAACTTTTTACCATGGGTGAGGTACTGGCTTCCCTGAGGCTGCTGACCTCTCCTGCTGCTGCTGTGGGTCTTGCCACGGCACTGGCAGAGGAGTCAGCACTGGGGCAGAGTCTGGGAGGGGATGTTGCTGGCTGGATTGTGATTGCCACACTCTGCTCAGCTGTGACAACATATGCTCAGCATTCAGAGCCAGAAAAGGACATGACGCTGTCCTTGCACACTCTGAGCAGACTTCTGGGGAGTGAGGATATGGACAAGTGAAATGTGTCGGGTAGAGAAGGGGAGACAAACTGAGTGTCAACGGGGACAGTAGAGCGAAGAGGAAGGTGTATGAGAAAGGCAAAAGAAGAAGAAGAAGAAGGGATGTGCTAAATGGCATAAGGGCAGAGAGGGGAGTGAACAAAAGGAAGGAAAAGACCTGTGACAGTGACAGGAGGTTTTTTCTTATCTGTGAAAGGATCCAAGCAGAATCCTTTTAGAAAAAGGCTAAAATCTCAATGCTTGGAATTCTCTGAGAAAATGCCTTCCTTTCTTTGGAAATGGCAATCCTCAGAGGAAATTGCAACGTCTGCCTCAACAAAGCTGCCATTGCCACTGGAGTCTAAACAGACTGTTAAGGGCCCCACGTTAACAAAAAGCTAGATCCATCCAGAAATTACCTTTACAGTAGCATCCTTTATGTGTATGAGTTGGAAATAATTTCAGTAAAACCTTATCTAAAAAATACCACTGGGAGAAAATGCTCCATGCTTTCATTCTAGAAGGAATAGGTGGTTTTGCTCATATTGTCTGGAACAGATCAGATCAATTTTTGCTTTGTCCCCTCATCCTCCCACATATTTTAGCAATTTTTACCTCATCATCAACTTTAGGACAGGTTCCTCCATGGGACGTGAGGGTGGTGTGGCTGTTCATAGTGAGGGATGCTGGGACACCCAACCCACTTGGGCTACTGGAGCTTCCAGGGGAGTGAGAGCCTGAATTCCTGCAACAGGCATCTGTGTCTCTGTAGCAAGAAGTTTTATGCTTTGGATCCTGTAGAAAACTTCACCAGAGCTGCAGATCTCTGCAGTTCTGGTTCTGAAGCATCTGCCTGGGGACCTGGCAGAAAAAAAGGACAAAAATATTCTCTGCTTATGGTACATCCAGAGTTTAGTTACTCTGACATTCTTTGATGCACCATTTTGGCTTCAAAGGACAGCCTTGTTAGATGGAAACTTCCTGACCAGCTGCGGTTTGGTGTTCAGCAGGTCTGCTAATAAAACTGAGGGGAGAGAATTCATAGTCACAAATAGGCAAATGAGCTAGACAACTCTGTTTTTTTTTTTTTTTTTCTCTTTATCCTGCTTCATCAGAGGAAGGACAAGAAGAGGACTCTGCATAACTGAGCAAATATGGAGGATTATGTGGATATAGGGGAAATTTCTGTACATCATAATATGTCTCCAAGAATTAGGCAGAATTTCAATACAGCAGTCCTTAAAGCCTGGATATTTATTCTAAAGTTCACACTGAATTTCAGTCTTATTTTCTATGTTTTGATTACTGCTTAGTTGAGATGCTCCCTTCTCCACCGCCCCCCCTCTCCCCCCCATACCTTTGACACTTGATAAGAATATATTATGATTAGTTTAAAAACCTACCTGATTTATCAAGGAATTAACAGCTGAATGATAGTGGTTTGGTTTTTTGGTTTTTTTTCAGTACAAACTACTTATTCCAGTATGCCCTGTAACATTATGCTATAGCTTGCCTGTCTTTCTCTAGGTGGAATAATAACCTCTCTATTGTCTTGTAGCTAAAAACAGGCAGTTAGGCTTTACTGCCAGCAGCTGCTCCACCCCAGAAAAGAGGAGACCTCCCTCCATTCTGATTACCAACATGGTCTGAAGATTTTATTCAACACTAGAATTGGCAAAATGGCAAACCACCGAATGCTGTGCCTAAGCATGCAATTACATTATAATTCTTGAGTGTAATACTCTGCACAGTTGCTGCAATGTTCAGCTGAATCTTGCAGCAGTTAGTTGACCATCTTACTCTCTGAAGATAATGGTTTACGGAGGAACAAATTGCAGGCACCGAAGTTGAAATTATGGAAGCACTTCACATGCTTAACCCTATATTTAGGACAGAAATTAAAGGACATGACTTACTCAGAATACATAGCAAGACTAAACATGTTATTTAACCCCAGAGACCCTTAAGCTAGAGATGAAATTCACTGTGTGTGGACGTAGTTCATTAAACAGGCTGGTAGATTGATACAAGGTAATAAACAGCTCTCAAACAAGCTGTATAATTTTATATTTGGAAACATAATTTGTTTTTACAAGAAAACTATTTATAAAGTATTTGAGATGCACTGACTCTACAAAAGCAGTAATACAAAGACATTAAATAGTAATGAGATTAATCACAGTAATTACTAATGAGACAACAAGGATTTCTTACATAGCTGATAAGATTTCTTATTTCCTTTAGATGAAAAATACATTTGCATTGTAATGTTTGTTAAGATGCAAATTCTGCCTCCAGTGTGATTTTGCACAGCCACAATCAAGAGTCAGTGACATTAGTTCGAAACAGTGCCACTAGCTTGACTCAGAAAAGCAGGGGCAGAGTATGCTAAAGATCATGGCAGTCCCTTGAAGAGCGTGGTAATGATGGAGCTAAATTATTCATTCTGCCACCATTTGGCCTACAGGAGTGGAACAGCTTACCTGCACTGAAGAGTCAGTTTTCAGGCTGTGTATGTCTTTTCTCTGCACTTGCAGAGTGCAGCTGGACAAATTTAAGGTGTATCAAATGATCAGTACTAAAATACAGTTAACTAATTTAATTTAATTTTTCATTCTCTAAGTCCTTGGGCTTTCGTCGTACAGATAACCTGTATTTTGTCTGCTTTGTTCTGTCAGAGCCATCCATATATGGCATGATAAAATCATTATGTGTCACCACATAAATGCTTTGTTTTTTTACCAGGTGTCTTTTCTTCCAGGTTTGACATGTAATTGTCAAGATGCATTTAAGTTTCCTAAATTGCATAATTTAATTAAATAAAAACTGCTGAAAAAACAAGCAAATGCACTAAAAAAGGTGAAACATTATTTCATTTATGAAATTTTTTACTAAAGACATGATTATTCAGTGAGTTCTCTCATTGCTATTTATCAGCATTTTTTTAAGGTTGCAATCGAACAAAGAACAGTAAATGCAGTTTAGTGTAGGAAGGCAAGGTCACATGGCCTTGGCTTTAGTTAATTTATCTTTCATGACAGATTCTATTTTCTGCTACTAGTATCATTACCAGCATTACATTTCTCCCATGACAGTGCATCTGGAGCTCTTGCATTGCCAAACTTAGTGGTAGCATTTAATTTGTGTGACATAATTCAGTTATCAAGAAAAAGCGCATGCTAAGAAATGCTGTAGTTAGTTAATGATAGCATTAAAAAAATGAGTTTTTCTGAGCAAGAGCAATGTCTCAAGCACTTTGTTAAAAACACTTCTTTCTGAGGCTGCACTATCTTATTCCGGTCATGGGAACTTAGTCATTCACCAATCAGGTCACCAGATGAAAGTTAACAGGTAGATATTCTGAGACAGGAGACATGAGTTTAAATTTAAAAATTAAATTTCACACCTTTTCCTACAACAACATGCAAAGACTGCAGCACTGAATTATAGGAAAGGCATACTGAGATCACCCTAGTCTAGTCCTTTCTCTGTGGAAGATCATCTCCACATATGTAACTTTCAACAGAAAAAAATTTAATCCATCCTTGGAGAACTACAATGATGGAGAAGCCATGTAACTCATCATGCATGTCCTGTATTATTATACACGTGGCTTTGTATGCTTAGGTCCATATTAACTGAAATACAAATATACCCATGGCAGAAGTAGCTGTAAACAATGTAGCTGGAAACAGGAAATCTTCATGGAAGGCTTCCTGTTTACAGGATTCAACAGGGCTCTGTTCTTGACAAAACATAACTTATTATCTTTATGTACAAACTTAAAGACTAAGTAAAATGACAGCACAGGTTTTGGAAATTATGAAAGTTGCTGAAGTTGTAAATTAGATGGATGATAATTGTAAAGAATTAATCATTTCCTAGGGTGGGCTGATTTGAATATCCTGTTTTAATACAGAAAAAAATGTCACTCATATATCTAAGGAAGAAAGAGCAGAATTTATATAGACAGGATTGAACTAAGTATTTCAAAATGATGGAACATGAAAAGAAGTCTGGGTCTTGGTAGATAATTAACTGAACATGAGTTTGCAGAGGGATGATGCAATTAGAGAGTGAATGTCAGCCCTGAAGCCTAAGTAGGGAAAATATGAAGTGGGAGTAAGACGGTGATATTAGCTCTGTTTATAGGAAATGTAAAACCATGACAGGAATGTTGTGTGCAACTCTCACATCCACATTCCAGAATGGATTATCTGATAAACCACATAGTCAGAAATTCCTGCAATTAATATGTTAAGGCCTGAAAGACATGGCTAATTGTGAAAAACTAGGAATGAGCAAGCTGCCCGTCTTATCAAAAAGACAAGCAAAGTATTGCAAAAGATGTAAAAGATGTTTTTGATTGTGACTGGCTTTTTAGTATAAGAAAAAAGAGCATAACAAAGGACAGTATAGGATATTATTCTCTTGAAAAAGTGATGTAAGATTTAACTGCACATAAAACCTTTAAAAAACCCAAACCACCCACTGAATAATTATCCGCATCTTTAACGAGGTGATGAATTTTCTGCTCTGTACTGATATGTCTAAAGGTCTTTCCTGGAACATTGCACTTCCAGGAGAAATTACAGACCTGCTGCTGAGACTTAGAGCGGAGGTGCTGCATCTTGCAGGAGCGTAACGATCTCTTCCAAACTCAAAGTCTATCATTAGGTGACTTAGAAAATTACACTTTTTTTCTTTGAATTCTATCAAATAATATTGATATATACCTGCCGAGGAAGCAGCTCCAAGTTCTTTGCATTTCAAAATAAGGCATTATACTTCACCGGTTTTGGACAGATTTTTCATCACTAAAATCAATAGGCTTGTATTTTAAAATAATCCTGAGAATGGGGAGATTGTGAAGTTGTTTCTGAATGGCATAACCTGCTCCCACCAAGAGAACAGCCATTCAAAAATCCTGATAAATCACTGGAACTGGAAACAGTACTTATTTTTGTTTCTACAGAGAGTAGTTCTGCTGAATACAGAAAAATCACATCCTTCAGTATGTTATTTTGTTTTCATGTTCATATATTTGAAATAGTATCTGTTAAGTAGTCCTGACTGCAAAAACATCAGACTGTGTTTTCAATAAATAATTCCACTTTAATGGCAAAGTAATAATTTAGACAGATACAGTGTGCACACCTGCAAAAAAAATACGCAAGCTGGTTTACAAGCTAGAGGAACAATAAACCAATAGAAAATACATCATCCAGTTAAGTCCGATGACACCAAATACTTAGTATTAGGGTTTTACAAAGACTACAAAAATTTTCAGATGATTTATTTCACTGTTTCTGTCTATTTACAAGATATGTTACATCAAAAATGTACAAAATATAAAATGTGTACAGACAAATGTTTCACAAACAATTTCTGAGTTGTAAACTAGGTGGACTCACTGAGATGTATTGCAGGAAGTTTTGTATATGTATTATTGTGTGTTTGTGAGCTAAATATGGCAGGAAAAGATTTGCAGGTTTGCTCAGAGCACAGGTACAAGAAAGAGCAGCTTTTCTTTAGTTCTTTCAGTCAGTCAAGGAGTATGAACTGACGTTTTGCATCAGAAATGGATCCAGATTTGGGGGCCACGATATTGGTCAGACTGAATCCTACGTGCATAAATTCAGAGATTTATGAGGGCAATAGCACCGTGTAGGAACCTCTAGATTCAGCGATGCAGCTCAGTGCCATTTGGAAACTGCATTGATTTTTTAAAGTTACAGCAGGTGGCCACAGGGAGGCCACGAGGAGTGAGTAGCACCAGATACACATCCCGAAGGTAACATCCATGGAGGTGTACAGTACATTACTACACAATGCCAGAGCCCTTAGGTACCTTCTTGTTCACATGCACCTATTTTAACCTCATGGCTCTTGTGGTAAAAGAGTGTTTCCGGTTACTCTGAGCAGTCCCGATGCAGTCTGGTTGCAGCCTGCTGTGACATATGAACTTAAAACATTTTCAGACTTTTCCCCCCAAAATGTATTGGTATCATACAGATATTGAAACGTGCTAACTGTAGCATTGATAGCTCCTGCATAGTCGTAACAACTATAAGTACAGGACAAACACACCAGGTAATAACAGCTTTTAGGTTTTGCATTCTGTATTTGTTTGCAACATACAGGAAATCTCAGCAAGTGAAACATCTCTTAACACCAACAGAATAAAATACATTTTTTTGTTTGTTTGTTTTTGATTTGATTTGTGCAAGGCTTTTTTTTTTTCTTTTTTTTTCTTTTTTTTTTGTTTTTCTCTATATTTACAATACCCACCCAGTAGACTGTGCAAAACCAACCCACTTTTACAGTATAAACTCTTCCTCTTCCACAGTGGACATCACTGCTTCAGTGTTCTTTTATGCTGAATTCTTCATGTACAACTATAGCAATCAAAACAACATGCTGAAACTAGAAAAGGGGAAAAAAAAACAAACTAACAAAACCCATATATTTGTGCTCATGCTGCATCAAGTGCATCCAGCTCTGCTGGATAAGTATTCAAAACATCTATCCTCCCAAAAATTCTGTTTCATGGGACCAAATGGATTTGAGCCTATTTTGTCAGCATTTAGGTGGCAGTGAAAGTGGGTTTAGGTTCCTTGTGTACTTCTGAGGGTAGGCAGAGAAATCTATTCACAAGATAAAAATATTATATAGCAACTGTTCTTTCTCGTATCCATTACTTTAAAAAATCATGATATACAGATATGAGGCTACTATGTTAACTGATGTTTTCTCATTAGTAAATGAAGAAAAAAACAGTGTAAATTGCCAATGGTTTAGGAATTAAACCAACTGTAAAACTGTTCTAGAAATCTGTTTTAAGGCAGTGAGACAGCACCATAAGAAATGTTCCTTCTTTCACTGAAAAGGCTCGAACAAATGAAGCCCTAAAAAGCCTTTAATCAGTGTTTGTTAATAATTGGTAGAAAACTGTTGTTAAGGAGTGGGCAGGCGGTTAAAAAAGACCCTTGTGGTAAAAATAACTTTATAAAATCTGTGACTTGTGTACTAAAAACTTGATGGAGCGCATCACCGTGACCATGGCAGTTAGAATTAAATTGGCACTTATCCAGCATATCACAGTCATGTTTTCTGGTGATTGCACAATACTGTTTGTGCTTTCTGAGTTACTATCATCTTTTACTCATTTTGGAATGGGCAGCAGTGTATAACACAAACACCACTGCAGTCCTGTGACCAGCACCATGCGGCACAACAGAGGTTAGAAGATAATTAGAAGACTGCATTGTTCATGCAGCACCTCAGGGTAAACTAAAGGAAAAAAACAACCCAAAGAAGTTTCGCTGTAAACTTGTACAGAGAAACACAGAGAGACAGAGAGAAAGCAAGAGGATAAGGGGAAAAAATATTCCAGTTTGGCTAACACGTGTGCAATCTGCTCAGACGCCCTTGGTCTAGGGCACTTTCCAGTTGACAAATGGAGTCACACTTGGCTCCATAGGTATTGAAATTCCTTGAAATTAAACTAATTCAAGCTTTCCACTTCAATTTTTCTTCCTGACTTTGCAGAGTTAGGTCTCCTGCCTCCTTACAACACACCATTCTTACTCAGAGAACTCGGTGTGCTGCTTTAATACTGGCAGTGGTCAAGTGGAAATAGATTTTACCATCATCCCACAGCAAGATTTGTCCCTTTCAGAGAGTTGATTCAAGGGATGAATCCAAAATGTCATCATGGTGGCTGGTGCTATCACTGTCACAGCTCTGTGCGCTCGAATAGTTGGCTGCCTCTTGAAGCCTCATTAGCATATTCATCTGAAAGAAGAAAGCAATGTTTACAAAATCTCACCTCATCTAATGCTGCAGTGACCGTGTTAAAATTTAATTAAGCTCCCTGGCTGTATGAGGTGTGCTGGTACCTAGACATGTGACTGTACAGAAGGATTTCAAAAAGGGCAGGGCATTAGTGGCTTCTACTGGCACTCTTTCATTGCCTTCTGCTTTTTAAATAGAAGTTCAAAGGTCCAAAGAGGGATACAATGGAGCTGCCTGATAACTCTCTTTAATTCAAGGGTGAGGCCAGCTGCAGCTGTAACACTGGCAGAAGAAGGAAGCTGTATCTCAGCTGGACATCTGGCCCATATTTGGAAACAGTCAAGCTTCCAGATAATTTTTGGATGGTTATAGATGCCTTACACTGGAAAAGCAACTGAAAACATAACCACCATAACATACCCCCTCTACAAGAGAAAGGTGGGAGAGGGAATGAGAGAGGGATGGACTGATGCCAGCTGCTTTGTCAATGAGTCCCATCTGCTGTTGAGGGGCTGATCTCAGGAGTGGAACAGCAACAGATCCTCCTACCCAGGAGAGTAGAGCCCCCCATAATTTAGGGATTATTTGTACCTGAAATCCATCTGAAAATCATCAAATAGCAGCATTAAGATCCAGAAAATTACTTGGATGCTTGATGCCTAACTGTATAATGGTCGGGATTTTATTTATAAAGCATCCACTTCTGCCAGCGTACTGGACTGCAAACAATGTTGACAGTACTTGAGTGTTTTTCAAGGAACAAATACACTGTCATAACAAAAAGCAGGCAATGAAAAAACAAAGCCAAATATGTGTTCCTATTGGTTTGTGTTCCAAGCCCCTATTTCCAGTTTGTTCAGAAATCCTTGCATCTCTATGCTTTCAACTTGCATAGTGAAGTTTTCTCTAGGCACTGAATACTGTTTAACAATTTTGTGTAGCTTTTGTTGAAGCTTTAATAGGTATCCCTGCTTGTGAAAACAGGATACCTGTGGTGGGTGTTCAATACATCCTGCAGGAGAAGTGTCGTGCTTCCACAACTGCAGTGTCTGTCCACCGATGAGCTCCACTGGAGGTGGGGGCACACCCTCCAGTCACAACTTTCAAGCTTCTGATATTTACTCAGGTACAGATGCTGACCACAGAGGTGAGTGGACACTGAACTCAGGCTGCCCATAGCCTGAGTTTTCACCATAGTGGAGATTATGCTGTGCTGGAAGCCTGTCCAACACCCTCACTGGAAGCCCAAATCACAGGGTCAAATTATCACCTGAAAGCTTATGGAATGGGAGAGGAGTTCAAATGAGATGATTTTCTACACCTCTTCAGGATGAAAGGTTTGTTTTTGAACATGAAACAGTGAGGCTGAGGACCTGTTTTCTTAACACTGTTAAGAGTTAAAACGCATTTTTCCCTGAGAAATTCCCTTTTCCAAATAGTATTAGAAATACAGTTCCCTAAAATGGTATTTTGAATTGTGATAAAGGCAGTCCACAGAGAAAGCACTACACAAGAATAGCAGTTCAACATATGCATTTTAATAGCCCATTATCAGAGGAGGCAATGCTAAACCTGAATGTCTGGGATGATATTAAAATAAAACAATATGTGGCATTGAGGGAAATCAACTTCTTATCATTTAATGCCACCACACTTGCATTCCTTCTATATTAAGACTATTACGCAGCCTTCAGTTATCTTGAAATATTATGAGAAATGGGAGGATGACTAATTTCTATTTTCACTACATTCTCTACAATAGGTAAATCAGATGAATATTGCAGTCCTTCATTTGTATAATATAGATGAAAAAAACTGCCCAATGAAGAAAGGTGTTTTCATGATAAAATTGATAAATCAGCTACTGGAGAGTGGTACCCAAACAATAAAATGATGAAGACCTGATACATGGTATCAGATAAATCTGGGCAGACGGGAAATACAAACCATGTAAAGATATATTAATGTGTTGGTGATACATGCCCTCCTGCTTCCTTTCTTTTTTAACATTTTCATATATTATAGAAGGATTCAGTTTAAAAGCCTATTCTGGAACAGGTGCACAGTACTTTTTTACTGCACAGTGCACAGTTTAACATGTGAGAGTAAAGTTCATGCTAAAAAGCCTTTTCCCAAAAGTTTTAATCTTACCAAGGGATCCCCCTCTGTATCAGTCTGCGGAACGTGCTTAGAGGTTGTTCCTTCCTTTGCTGATGCATAACCTTCATAACCAACATCTTCAGGCCTTAACTGAAGTAGTGATGGCCACTCATGCTGTAGAGTTGCAGAGCTCCATGGATAGGTATCACCTACCCACTTGGAGGGATCCTCCCAGGGTGCTCTCTTACCGTACATCTATATTATGGATATAGCACAGGTAAGTATTCTACAGAGTTTTCAGTAACAGTTTTAACAGCAGAAAAAAAAAAAGTCAACACAAACATCTAAACCATATTAGAGAGAGATTTGCTTTCAGATGTTCTCAGTACTCCCGTAAAATTAGACCTTAAGGGGATTGGATCATCTCCACTAATGCTCCTTCAATACACAGAGCGGCTGCAAGCTGGAAAATGCTCCATAACTAGCGACATTTGTAGACAACAGCAAGTGCTTGATACAAGTGAAATGCGACCGCCAGATAATTTGCTTAAGGCATATCAGTGAAATTAACACAGACCTATCAAAAGCATTAAAGTTAATTGGATTTTGTTTGAAGTGAATTAGAAGGTGGCACATTTTGAACCATTGTTCATTTTTCCTAGCAAAATGAGATGCTGAAGAAGACATTTGTCCACATCCTACATGTCTTAACTTTCAGAAGGTTAAGAGAAGAACTTCACAAAGGATATATTTTTCCTTACTATGAAGCATAAAATGCTTATGAACCTGGGAGGAGGACAGAGGAAGTAAGAATGAGAATTCTGTAATATTAGGAGATCTGAACTTCCTCACTAAAATTCATCCCTCTCTGTATTGCTGTTCACAAGCAACATGTTAAATGAGAGCCCTTTGTTTGCTGCTTTAAAGATTTCCTTTATCTGTGACAAGGACACACTGGGATGGGGAGCCGCCCACCAGGGCTTTTTGTAATTTCTCCCACCTCAAACAGTTTCACACAATCCAAAGAACGCCATGCTATTGGCAGGGCACGCACCCATGGAGGATATAGGTGGGCTGCACTCCTAAAGGAACCATAACAGGGGAAGACGTTAGTGATAAAGGCAGAATGATGGGTTGTGCTTATCACTGCAACACCTGCTGCCAGGCACTCGCTGAATGCAGAGCTGCAGGTTAGGCAACCAAATTCCTTGTACTAGGCACAGAGATACTCAGACTTCTCTGCCCTGCACTGAGGCTAGGCTGCTACAACAGTGATCTGCCTAAATAAGCCAAGAGAAATGCTTCTCAGAGGTAGCAGGCTAACTCCAGGCTGTAGCACTTTCCTTCATCTGAGATTAACAGTGACTAAATATTTTCTGGAATCTAGAGCAAGGCTTGTAAATCCTATGTCTGACAAGTGAGTTTGCAAAGTACCAGAAAGGCAGTTTCTATTCATCTTTGGTTCTATGAACACTTAATTATATGATATAAAAGATTTCTGTTTATTATTAATAATTCTATTCTATGGAAGCCACCCAAAGCAGCTAAAAATTGGTACAGCTCATGAAACAAACCTATTTTCTTCTATATACTGCCATCTTCTGCTCCACAACTGAAATTTTCATTTAAGCAGTTAACCTGTATGCTTGGGAAAATATAAGCATGAAGAATATCACTGCATTTCTACAGCTGGTCTAAACAAGTGCTGTTAATCTCACTGTGGCTGTTCTATCAAATGTTTGGCAGTATTCTGTACCAGACATAAACACTGTAATTCCCAGAGAGAAGCAGTTTTAGGAAAGCATGAGATATTCAACAGGCAAGATTCTAAACCTCCATCACATCAGTATGTCACTGTGTCAATACAGGTAATAAAGAAACTGCAGCTGCTTACACAGCTCCTTGCCTAGTCCATAACAATCCCCCCTGCACTATGCAGTAAATTTCTTTTGGTGTCATGTGGAAAGATGCTATGTGGAAAAAATGCCTTTCCACAAAGCATCTTTTTAGAGGACAGAGAATTGCCGTGCATAAACAAAACAAAAACTAAAACAAAAAAAAAAAAAGAAAGAAGTAAAGGGAGAAAGCCAATTAAAGACTGGGGGAAAATACAAAAAAAGAGAGAATGGATTAATGTAAAGATTTAGGTTTCCTCCAAGGATGTGGAATCACCAAAAATCCTAACCTCCTCTGGTATAACGTGGAGAGTTAAGGTCTTCCTGGGGAAGACATCATTGCAACCTTCCTGAGGGCTTATAAAAAGAGGGGGAACAACATTTTAATGTGGGCAGATAGTGATAGGACAGGGGAGAATGGTTTTAAACTAAGGCAGAAGAGATTTAGATTAGATGTTAGGAAGAAATTCTTTACAGTGAGGGTGGTGAGGCACTGGAATGGTCATCCAGAAAATTTGTGGATGCCCCATCCCTGGAAGTGCTCAAGGCCAGGAATTAGATTACCTTTAGGTCCCTTCCAATCCAAGCCTTTCTATGGTTCCACAAAAACATCCTTGTTCACAAGCTTTTTCCCACAAACCTGTGTACCTACACGTGTATGTAGGTGGTGGGAAGACTACACAGACCAAAGCTATTTTCTGGCACCAGTGTAAAGCTTATTAACTGTTCCATTCAAGGGTAGGCTGAGACTGCCTTGACTCAGGGAGACAATCTGAGCTGGTTTTAGCCATGCTGGGAACTCTTTAAAGAGTAGGAAAAAACCACTTTCCTCCAGTCACAGAGAAAAAACCCTCTTCATAAAATACAAGATATGTTAGTACTGGACCAGACAAAGCCAAATTATACACCAGAGTAAGAGCAGGTCAAAAGGAATTTGAGTCTGCCTTCTACAGCCCATTCAAAGATTTTCCTCTTGCAAATGCAAAAGCATTCATACCAGGATGCACTGTTTAAAAAAAAAATGGAGAAAGCCTTTGAAAAAGATTAAAACCCTTTCTAGATACAAATCACATACTTGGAGTCCTTCTCTCACAGCTTCCAGAAGATATGGAACCAAGGAATAGTTCCAAAGGTCTGTGAACCACACTCTGGAGCCATCAACATCCATAGGGCAAGGGAGGAAGAGACGGGGACCTGAGAAGTCAAGTTGTGAATTTAAAAAGGGAGAACTAGGAAACACACGTAAAATAATCTTCTCAAAATTAAAAGAACTTTACTAGAACAAGCTCAAGCTAAAACAGGGTATATTAAAGTAGCTAACAGTCTCCTGTTATTAAAAATGAACTGGTGTCATTTAGTCCAATTTTAGGGCCTGATGAACACTTAGAAGTTTTATGGCAAAGCTATGTAAAAACAGACATCTTTGCTAACATAGTTATTCCGTTAAAAGGCCTCAGGTCCAAGGGTTTTTATTGCTGTAATTATACTGCAGTATGAAAGCAGAAGAAAAAAAAATTACCTTAGGATAGTTACTATTGGGATAATTGTTTTTAAAATTTAGTTTTAAAAATTGCGGTATTTTACTTGAAAGTTTTTAGCAACAAATAAAGAACTACCAGGAAATACATATACACTCTCATTAAACTTCCCATTTTCTTTTAAATCTTGCTGACAACTAGACAAATTCCCCACTTCTATGCTGTACTTTCCATTGAGACATAGTAGCTTAAAAAAAATACTAATATATTCTTCACAAATCCCTAAAAGGCTCAGCCTGCATCCTTATTTCAAACCATTCCACCAATGGACTCACCAATGGTTACATCTGAAGAGCTGTGTGTTTCTAGGAAGCTGTTGAGATGATGCCATGTTTTGGGGATCCAGTCAATGATTTTCATAAGTTCATTATTGCGTATGTTCTTTTCTATTTCAGTTTCAATCAGTTTCCTTCTCAGGTATCTGCCTAAGAAACCTTTAACAGGCTCTGTGTGATTAGCACACAGCACCCACCTGGGTAGAAGAGATAAATGTCAAGCAGCAATGAATAGCAAATACATTATTTCCTCTTAAACATATAGATGAAAGTAATGTCACAGAGTCTCATTAGTCAGCAAGTATAACACTGCTCCAATAAACCTCATTACTGCTCACTGTTTCAATACAGCCATTTCAGGTTCCAGCAGGAATTCAAGACACTGCTGAAGACAAATGAAATGCAGGAATGCAATGATCTTCAGCAACTTGCTAGAGGTGACAGACAGTATCTTATTTCTTTTACCATTCCCCAACAGCATTCAGAGACCCATCAATAGAGGAGAGGCACAGAAACTGAAATACTTTACTGTGATGAGACACAAGATCAATATTTGTCAAAGAACTGGGGTTAGAAGAAGGGAGCTGTGCAAACATGGCCACAGTAAATACAGAGTGAATGTACCTGAAATTGTGATGCATCTCCAGATTTGGTGAAGAAGAAACTCCCTGGTTCATGGTTCCAATAATATAGGGACTGGAAATATAAAAGCAGTAGGATTTTTTGTGAGAGAATTCATTCAAATATTCAGAGTATAGTCCTCCTTATTGTCTGCACTAGGCCAATTTCAAAAGAGTCTCTGGCTCTACCACAGTCATATATTTAAAATATTTCTCAGGTACCCTTTCAAAAATGTTTATTCTTGTATTATTTCCCTCTTGCACATATGTATTTTAATACTGCACATCTGTATTGAAGAAATAAATAAAGCAACCCTGTTTTAATATAAATCATAATTTGGCAGTAGGATTAGCTTTTTAACTTCAAAAGCCAGTGAATCTCATTAGTAAGAAATTATAAGCAATGATTTTATGAAGGGAAGTCCCTATGATGTCACTTCTACAGCAGAAATAACCAACATTATGGGTCAGTAAAAATTCTAAAAAACATTACTTTTACACCTTCTTGAGAATAAAGGACAGTCAGACAACTTTGTACTTCTGTGCTGCTGCAAGAAAACTTTGGGAAGCATAAATCTGCTAGATACACAGCTGCTTCTGTATGGCATGGTTTATCCCAAATTCCACTATTACAAAGTGTAAGATGTACTCATGGTACTAATGATTTTGTGTAATCTGACAGGGTGCAAAGGATAAGATTATAATTCAGCCAAGTATTTAAGTACATTCTTGATTTTTGTGGTACATTTGCATCACACTGAGAAGCATGAGAGTCATGTAAATGAAGCAAAGGAGACAACTACATTCTTGGCTGAAAAGGGTTAAAATTATTGAAGCACATAACAGCCTTGCAGACGGCCCATGGGAGCCTAAGTTTTCACTGGGACATTTTATTTTGCTAAATAACAAGGAGCTTTTATGGTTTTAATTGTAAAACCTGCGTGCAAGGAAAGAGAAGAAGTACTACCTACCATTTATTATATTTACAGTTGAGGAAACCATTGAAGATATCACTTAGTGAGCTGATGTGGTGGAGATTATCAAGAATTATGACGACAGGGAGGTCAGCACCATTGTTGTCAGCACTGCATTGCTCAGCTAAATTTGCTAGGTATTGTCGTAGATCCTTCAGCACAATTAATAAAAAACAAGAACAAAACCTCAAAAAAATGCCCCAAGCCCAGAAAAGATTAATCCAATTAGACCATAGATGTAATTTTACTGGAAAAAAATTCAAAAAGATAAAATGATGGCTAAAGAGTTTTCCTTCTGTGGATCACTCAGCTGATCTGCACATGCAGGAAAACATGCTGCTTACACGGGGCATGAATAAAGCCACATGCTAGGAAAAAAAAAGGGTGATAAACACAAGGCAAATGACTGAAGCATTCTGATTTGGGGGATACATTCTTTAGAAAATTGCTAATAAAATATCTTGCATCCAGAGGAAAACACATTGCAATAAAATATGCCATTTCCAATGGGCAGAGATGCTCATTAATTTTTTGGACCTTAGTTCTTATGAATACCACATTTATATACTAAAACTCCATCACACCGTCACACAATTTTGGTGTCTTGAACTGCTCCTTTAGATATCTCCTTTCAGCACTCTCACTAAAAATCTGCCTGCCTTCTTGGGGATGCTTTATCACACCTCATAATAAAATTTGTTGTGTAAATTCTTCTTTCCTGTCAGCTGTCTGGATGCTGTTTATTGCAGAAGTAAAAGAGAGATTTCTATAATCAACATATTTAATGTTTTTGTCAACAGTTGCTCTTGAGAATTTGGGCTAGTCAAGTTTTCAGCCGTATCTCTAGAGGTATCTAATTTTTTCAGGGTTGACAGTATTGTGGATAAAGTTCCTATTGCCATTTTATTTTCTGGATCAGGGATAGCAGAATCTTTTCCTCTTTAATAGAAACATGCACCTTTTTATTTCAAGAAAGATTTTTCTTTGCTTTTTTATGATCAGGTGTTTCTCAGAGAACATTATAGGTTTCTTTCATGGAATAGTACTGTCTGTGTTATTCAAACACCCTTTGTATTAGACAGTGTTGCTTTTTTTTTTCTTAATTACAAACTCAAAAATTCGGCATGAATTTTTATATAAGTAAAGAAAAAGGGGGAAAACACCCCAACCAATCCAATCCCAAAAACAACAAACAAACACCATAACACAGAGACTAAGAAATTTACCAGAAATCCAAAACCTGGCTCTTCTGTGGGACAATTTTCTTTACAGATGTGTATGGTATAACAATAAAACATAAACATATTCCCTGCCAAAGTAAATGGCATCACAAATCCTCTGTATAAATACAGTGAAAAGCAGTTATTTCTGCCAGAATGGTCCTTCTGTCCCTTTGGGATCAGTATATTCTCCCTTCTTATGTTAGCATTCATTAGCTTTCTGTGCAAATCATTTTTCCCCCCCAGGTACCATGTTAGGAGTACACTCAATTCAGGATAACCAAGTGAATAGTATTATCTGTGGCTAGCACAGTAGTCCTGCTAAAATCCTGATAATCTAAGCTATGTAAATCACAGGGAATGTGACGTGATGTGTGTGGCAATTTCAGTATGGTCAGCTTCTTGACTGATGCACACCAGAAATCATGACAGTTGTATTTCTCCAGTGCTGATTAAGAAACTGAGCCCAAGACAGTAATTTCAAATCACCCTGTTGAAATTTTTGCTAACAAAGGCTGATGTTATCCTCATAAAAAAAAAAAAAAAAGCAAGTTACACCAGTATTACTATATAGCCAACTGTCTGACAAAGGAATTAAAGACTCTCCAAAAATTTAATTTACATAGTAGTTGGATTCTGCATCTGTACTTAAAGTGGGTTTCCTCAAGGCGGGGAAAATTGAGACTTCCTCCACAGTGCTTCAATGGTTTGTTTAGAACAGAAAGATCTAGACCCTGTACATTACTGGGATTGGAGATTGAATTCTCGTAGGAAGAAATGCTAACTGAGCAGCTAAAGAATACATCAATTAATGGAATCTGTTCTGCATCATCACTACAATTTGGGCAATAGATTATATTTTCAACTTTAACTTACCTTGCTTGACTTGTGATCTATGTTAAAAGTTGCAATTGCATCCTCAGTTTTTTTTCTGCCAGATTTAGTTATAATATAGTCAGCCAGCCTGTTAGCTAAATAGGTCTTTCCTGTGCCACTGGGTCCCGAAAGAATAATTCTGCGATGCTCCATCAGTAAATTAAAGTATCGTTGGGTAATTGGCTTAGGAATTAATGTGTCAAACACAAAACTGTCCAAACTGTTTTCTTCTACTCCTGGGGATAAAAGGAGAGAAAAATGGCCTCTTACCTTGCTAAGGTACTTATTTGGCCCAGCATCTAATAGCATCAGTGCTATGCCCAAAGCAAGGTAAGATACCTCTTAAATCAAATTTTATAAATCAAATCCCTGTTAAGGACTTCTTTACTGTAGAAAAAGCGGTATCCTTCCACAAAAAATTAAACAGCAGTAGTGAGTTGAAATGAGTGCAAGAGATGCAATCAAAGTAAATGTGATGAGAATGATCAGTGAGGCAAAGGTGTATGTTTCAGACATTACTGGCAATGATGACAAAATAAAGTTCAAATTGACAGCCAAAAGGGTTACCAGTTATCAGTGTATGCAAAGTCCTCCTGAAGGCCCCCTCTCCCCTCCAATAGCAAATCCCTAGAGCTTTTGAAATGTATAGAATTTTTCCTGTGGAACTGAATAAAGCATAAATATTTCTCACTGGAATCTCTGTTTTGGGGCTGTTTTTATGGCCACTGTTCAAAAATCAGTACTTTTCTGTGCTGGGGAGGGAGGGGAGGACAGATATTCTTAGATTTCCCTCAAAAGGCTGCCACAGATATTATGCAATATCTTACAGACAGTTTATGTGATATATGTGTCCTTGTACTAGAGACAATACAGAAAGATCAGGTGTAAGAGAAATAAACATAAAAGGATAGGGAACTGCAGTGTGGAACTCCACTGTATCTGCAGAAGTATTCTTTGGGTTTTACCTTTCAGGTTCACAGTGATGACATTGTTATCTCCAACCAGATATCCACAAGGCAGCAGTTCAGGCACTTCTAGGTTATGGGCTCTAGTTACATCCCCTATACAATAGCTAGCAATGCAGTCAGAGCTTAAACCCAGGCTAGTAGTTGGATCCACTCGAAAAATATACTCCTGAAATTATATGAAAACATCAGTCATAAAAATATTTAATGAATGAAAGCTATTTGGAAAACTGCCTACAGTCATAAAAAGAGAACCGCAACATTAAGGATAAAGCTTAGAGGTGTTGTTAACTATATATCAAAAAAGCCCTAAAGCAAAACAAAAACTTGGCAAGACAACCCAAAGAATACAGAAATTTTGTACAATGGAAAAGAAAATTTCAATAGTACATAAGCCAATTTTTCAGTGTCTTACCTTAAAGAGTCGTCTGATTACACCATCTAAAACATCCCATTTTGTTTTTCCACTGACTCCAATTGATCCTATCAGGTATGCATGTGGCTTTTGATCCTGCAAAGAGAGATTTTTGGAAACTGGACTAAAAATGGTCCTAATTGGTTTTCTGCGATGATTCAGAGTGCTCATAATGAAAAATGGAAATATTATTTAGAATGCGACGTTACAATTTTGGTAAAAATCTCTGTGACAGATATAGGCATAGACTGTATTATTTTATACATCTTTATAAAGAAGGGGATACAGAATCTTGTTTAACTCTTCGATTGCATCTTTATTTTTAAAGATATGGCTGAAAATAAAGGTTGCACTGTATTTATAATTTTTTATAACACAGAACATGAAAACATGACAATACAATTTCTCAGCAGCAAATTCATAGTTGCGCGCTAAGGAAACCAAGGCATAAATCTAATTTATAATTACTTTTAAAGAGATATAGCAAGTCCCAGGACATACTACTACTAATTAAACTAAGAACTGGCAGTGTGTACGCCACAACAAAGGTAGGAAGAGGCTTTATGACATTTGTCTATGGAGTGTGCCTAACTATATTGAGCAGGGATGATGGAGAAGAGTGCTGGTCTCTAGGGGATATTTCCCTTCAGTTACTGGCTTAAAATACTGAAAAAAAGTTGAGCTACTATATTCCAGCATTTGCTTGAGCTATAATTCTGCTCTGGGTAATGCACTTACCTTGGCTCGACTATAGCCTTTGTTTATAGTGACTAAAATTTTGACACTGTGACCTTCCTTGTGGAGTGCTCCATCAGTGACATCATCCAACAAAATATCTACATTAAAAAAAAGGCAGTGATCAGTTGAAAAATCACATCACTTATGTTCACATCATCAGTTCAATATTTGTTCAAAGAATTTTTTGGTTAAAAGGAACGACTGCCATGACAACTTGCAATTGTTGTAATCTGTACTTGTTCCTAATTCACCATTTCATTTCTGTTGCAGGTAAAAAAAAAATTTGCAGGAATATTAGGAGTTTTAATCATGTAGAAATGAATAGATAATCCACAAATAAATAAAATCCTGTCTTTTCTTTCCCACTTGGAACATTTTCAAAATTACAATATCTTTACAAAGTAATGTTGTTTAAAAACTAAACTAAATTTGTGTCTTTAGGCACTCATTTTGCCCTTTAGAATGTTGTAAGAAGATAAAACAAGAAATCCTTGCATTGATATTTTTGCTGTTCAGTAAAATAGCATTTAATTTCACTTTCCAGGTGATTCCTTTACCTTCTCTACATATGTCATGGATAGAGTCCTTTTTACCCCCACTAGAAAACCACTTTGGACTCCTCTAGACTATGAGACTCTATTTTCAGACATTCCTCTAAGGAAAGGCTTCATTTTCCTTGGAGGTAAAGAGTAATTTTGATCTGCTCTGCACCTCTGTTTCTACCACTTCATTAACTCTTAAAATGAGAAAGCAGATGTATTTCTGTTAAAGGCTGGGCATACAGCTTTATTGCAAGTGATAAAGCTGCTGCTTTCTTCTAGAAGTTCCCTCTGAGATTTTACTGTTAGACATTTAAACTAACTATAAAATTAGATGAGATTGTGGATTTGCATTTTCTTCAAAGGCCAGCACAGTAATCCACTAACCTAAGCCCTATTCGTTCTTAGTGTGAAAAACATCGCATCGTGACACAGTCTGCACAAGGTCAGATTTCATCGAAATTAAATTATGTCCCAGTAAGATCCAGTCCCTTGTTCAAAGGAAAACCAAAGAAGGCTTATGAATATAATTTCAATTAATGTATTAAAAATAAGTTTTCATATTAAAAGTTTGATAACTTACACCCAGATATAGAATTCAAATTCTGCTGTTGGGTTGCAGTTTTTTGTTTGTTTTTTTTGTTGTTTGTTTTAAATTTGTTGAGCAAAGAATAATTTTTTTCTTTTTTTTTGGATGGGTTTTAATAAATCTATGTTTGCTGTGCTCCAGGCAGACAGATTTGCTGTGTCACCACTGAATAGTGAATGTTTCACTTCACTTGTCTAGTGTTTTGGCATATTTTATAAACCTCTGGGCAAACCTAAGAGCTTTGATAATGTCATAGTTTGTCTGAGGGCATGTATGATCCCCCTGTGAAATGTTTCAATCTCTAAATGACCCTTATGCAGCCCTTTGAATTAATTCTTCCTTAAGTCTTTAGGAATGAGGAACTACGCCATTGCAAAATAACTAATTCCACTTTGTAAGAACTCTCTCTACCACTGATACAAGGAGCTGAGAAGATGACCAAGGGCCTCTAATTTCATGGTGGTACTAATTGTTTTAATTACCCTCTGCCAGTCCACCTTTTAGGCATGCTATGATTACTTCAGTTAAATTCTTGTCAGAGCTCTGGCATTCTGGGCCAGTCTTGTGCTGGTTCTTGTTTGCTCCTTTCACTCCAGTGACTGACAGAAACAGGGGTGTCTGTAACCATCAAATCTCTTCCCAGGTTGCCATTCACACTGATCTGGAGGGTATTATCATACCCTTAGGAAGTGACAGTGGATAGCTTTGGTCATTTCCAGATGATGACAATTAATTGAAGGCACTGTTCCCAGAAAGTGCAATGCCATTTTTATAATATGAAGAGCCAAAGCACTCAATTCTCTGAGCTTAATCCTCACCATGATTAACCTCCCCATACCTCAGAGACTTCTGTTCAATAGTACTCCAGCTGTCTCAGAAATCCCACAAGACTTGGTGGGATGCTGTCACCCTTCCAAGTTCTCTGGCATGGCAACAAAATTATCATTACAATGATCGAAAATTCTAGATTCATAATTAAATGAAATTATCCACTCCTCATTAGGCACCCTTTTATCTTTAATTTCTTGTAACAAAAAGTAAATACTTTACATGTGAGAAAAACATTTAGAACAATAACACAGAAAATTATATCAAATTTACGAGATAATTGAGTTATTTAGGCTGGAAAACACCCTTAAGATCATTGAATCCAATTGCTTCCGACAGCCATCCTTCTTCCTGTTCCTTTTCCCTGTTTTCTTCTTCCCCTTCCTCTCTTTTTCTTCCAGCTTTTATTTTTTCTATTGTTTTACTGAGCACTTCCTCCTAATTTGCTTCCTTTTCATTCTATCTTATCTTTTACATTCCCTTTTCTTTCCCCCATTCCTCTTCACCCTTTATATTCTCATCTAGTTCCCACTCCTTTTCTTCAAACCTTTCTTCCTTCATGTTTATTCCTGTATCAAGGCAGAGTTAGTGTCAAGCAACCAAGTGCTAGTGGCTGCTATTCATGTGAGACATTCTATAACCACCATATTGAAAAAAATTCTGTTACTTTTTCTGTTTTTTTTTTTTTTAAATATGTGGATCTGTGAGCAGTTAAACTTTTTTCTCCCTGCTTTTGCAACACCTCATTGCATGTTGAGTCCTAGTTCAGGGTCCTCCATGCTAAAAGTTAAACCTCTCAAAGAGTTGGAATGTAAATAAAAAATATACCAATTTTCATACAGAATCTTGTATTAACTAGGAAAAGAAGTCCAAATATCCATGTAATCAATGACTGGCAAGATAATATGACTAACTGTCAATCCAAATTACAGTCAGTTTGGCATGTTCCCAGCTATACTATTGCCTAGGCTCCTTCCATAATTATTAGCCACATTTTTATTGCTTCCAGAGACTGCATTATAATTTCTGTGGCGTCTATGCTAATGAGTGCTGCTTTGCTCCTGCTTTACTCCTGGTTCTGCAGAGACAGCACTCCTGTTTCTTGGCTGCATTATCAAAACAAATGTAGAAAGCTTGTTATCATAAACTCCATGGCGTGGATAATAATCAAATGTTAATGTTCAGGATGTGGACCAAAGTTCTGCTTGCTTTCCTTCATTCACAGAAAACAATGAGAGTTCCCAATAGGCCAGGAAGAGTTTGGCTCCCATGATAAAAGGTGATTTGGTCCAACATAGGCTAGCTAGATGTACCAAATTAAAAAAATGTAAGGGATAAAGCTAACTAAGACCACCTTCTCTGCATTAGCTGCAAATATGAAGTTAAGGGAGCTAACTGAATGATCAAAGATCTACAAACCAAAAGAAGGAAGTTTCACATACTATACTCATATTTATCCCATACAGGCAAGAGAATATGTCAATGTATACTTCAACAGATATTTATTTTCAAAGAAGTTGTAAACTGGATGGCCAAAGAGTATTGTAAACTATGTAGGCAGACAGTGTCATAGCTAGGAACAAAGCAAACATATTGAACAGTCTGTTACTGCTGTTCAGGGGCTTCTAAAAGTGACATTTCAGACAGGACCACTAGCATTCTTCCCCATCTCTTTTACTGAATGCATACCTGATGTTAACCTGAATGACATGAGGGGTTTTAATTTCCAGTCATGCTTCTCCTATGTGGCCCATTAAGGGGCTGAAAAATTCTTGCTAACTGCTGGGCATTCATGTGGTCAAAGTATGATTACCTGATGTAACAACAGATTCTGTGATGTTTAAATTGTTCAGAGAAAGTCCTAGTGACTGCCGTGATGAAGAAGATGATGTGCTGCTTGACGACTCTGATGATGGCCGAGCGGGCTTTCCAGCATTTCCAGTCTCTGCCTTTAAGCGATCATTCTCCGCTTTCAATATCTCAATTTCATTCTATATACAAAAGCAATCAACATGAAAGTATAGGAGGTTATTCTTTTAGAAAACCAATGTTGGTGGCTAGTCTGGTGATGCTATTCCCCTGACCTAAACCAGTTAACTGGTTTACAGCTTCCATAGCAGAGATACATCACAGTGAAAACTGGATTGCCTTTACTTATTGAATGAAGGAAAACCCCCAATAACCTTGTTTCAGCTTTTGCCTCAAGATAGATCCTAAACAATCCAAATTTTAAGCTTTTGTGCTTATAGTACATTTGACAATAATATGAGTGTGGTTAGAATTTTCCCAGCTATCCCCATTTTTTTTCAGCTACTTTCTATTGTCAAATACCTCAGGTAACAGTCAGTTAGGAAAGTTACAGGATATTTCAATGTTTCTAACGTCACCGAAAATTATTACGACCGTTAAAAATAAAATTTAAGCAGTAACTTCACAGAGAAATTAAATTAGAAACAAAAAAAATAGAAATCAATAGTTTAAAAGTTTCATAACCCTTCTTGCTATAAAATAAGACTTTTTGATCATTCAAACACAGGATTGTTCACATAGCAGTGAGCAAACTCTCTCTGATGAAACAGACAGTGACAGATGAATCAGAACAACTGGAATTTTTTTAGCTAAATCCTCTGTGGTGCCAAGTGATTATTGAATATACAATAATGAAATGAAAACAGCCTGAGAACAGTCTGGTACCAGCTAAATCTAGCTTCCAGTCACTTCACAAAGCACATTACAAAGCAACTGCTTATTCCTGCAGATGGTTCTGCACATCAAATTTAATTCTACATTCACTATCACCCTCCTTAAAGTCTCATATTTTTATGGAGGCTGCACAGCTGTATCATACAATATGTATACAATATGTAAGGGATGTAAGGCATAATAAAAAAATCCCTATTACAGCTACAGAAAGATTAGATCACATACACATGGGTGAGGAGACAGTGAAAGGGAAGGGACAAACCAGCATAATAGCAACAGAAGATAATAGATGTGTGTACCATCAGGAGTCACTCTGCAATTTATGCTGATTAATTATGCAGCTCTCAGCAGTCTTCAATTTGCCTGACCTTTAGGTTTTTAAGGTGCTTTAAATCTAAAAGTATCCATGTATCACTTCCACCAGTCCCATTTTTTCCCCTTACCAGTCCTCACCAATCCTCTAAAATATCAAAGTTTGGCAACTGCAAGGTGGCTGCCTGCTCTTTTAGGTGAACTTCAGAAATGGTGATTATTAGGTTACTAAAACTAGTAAACTAGCATCTCAACTAGTTGCCTCTGCCCAGATTTGAGGAAGCTCAGACTTTGGAGAAATCTCCCTACAGCAGACTCCTCCCTATGCAATCAGATGATAAGCCTTCAAATCCTTTTCTCCACCACTGCAATTAACTGCATTCTATTCCTCACAGTTCCTTAAAACCTTTCAGTGCCTCGAGATCAATGCCTTACTTAGGTCTGGATGAAAAAAAACCATATTTATGGACCAGTACTTGGTAAGGATTCCTCTAACTGAACTTCAGCCAAATATCCCAGAATATGTTGGCACCTAGAGGTGTGAGCGACAGGGAGGATGGTAGGTATCATAGATGTTTAAAGACCTGTGTCATAGTGTGTTTGTATTATAGATACTTTTGGGCACTCACCATGGTACTGGGTATTTGCACTTAAGCAACAGAGTCAAGACCCATAAAGATCTGTGCTCCACTGAAGAAACTTGCCATTCTTTTTGCATCCTTTCAGCCTTATGAAAGGGAAAATCTTCTAATGAAAAATGAGTTCATGAAGGAATTGGAGCAGTGTAACAAAATAATGTAGCAAAATTTTATGATGCTGGCTACAGTAATTAGTTCAATTTTATGTTCCTTTCCTCGGCAAGGCCTAACTGAGTTAGGAATCAGAAATGATGAAAGAGTATGCACATAACACCCTGGCCCCTCCATGGCTCAAGGATTTAAAATGCTGTAGAAATCACTTTTTGATCTGCTTCTTTGTCATGTTGCTTACCCCAGTCATAGGCTTGAGATAAAAAATATCCTTTGGGCAGGGATTATGTCTTCTTCCATATTCTTAAACACATTTTAGCTATTAATATATATGCTAAGAAAGTCTTTATTATAAGGTGAACGCTTATCATACCCATCATTCAGAAGCACTGTCAATACAGCAATTTACTCTGTATTGACAGTTTTTGATGCCAGAAACAAAGTACTGGGAAGGCAATGCACCAACCATACCTTTGGTGTGCATCTCTGTCATCATTTAAGCTACTGCACTGACCTGCATGCGGTTCATGGCTTCCCGGATCTGATCCAGATGGTGTGCAGAGCTGAGGGCTTCCAGACGAATATCTGTTAATTTTAGCTCCTTCTCCCTCAGCTCGCTTTTTAGCTGAAGAATAATTTCAGCCTCTGCCTCTGTGCACTCACAGATCCTAAAGTGGAGCAGGAAACAGGCAGGAGATTAAAGGATGGTTCTCTCCCCAAAGCAGTGTCATTATTAAATATCAAAGAACAGAAAAATGCTGGCTGCTAGTGAAACCTATGAGTGAAGAAAGAAACTTATCAAAGAAACATGAAAATGATCAAACAGCAAATTAAAAAAGGAAAAAAAGCCCTCTCCAGAAGAAGTGATCAGATTGCTTTATAGCTTTTTAGTTTAGTTCACTATGGTGAAAAACAAATTCTTTGCTACTTTTCAGGTATCTTTTTATGGTTTTTAATTTGATTTTATACTCACATAATTTCTTTGGTGCAAAGTTTATGATTTCTCCATGTAACAGTAGTCAGAACTGAAGTGTGCTGATTAAACTGTACTGCTGATATTTATTATTTGTTAGGCATCAATATTTTTCTCTGATTTGAATATTACACAAAGGGACAGCCCTTGAATTCATGGTCTAGAAGATTTTGATCAGTAATGGTTTTGGTTTTTGATGGCTGATGTTTTGCCTCTAGCCAGTCATTTTGTAATGTATGATATATGAAATCACGGCAGTTGGTTATGTTTGTTTTTTTTTTTTTCACTTGAAGACTGGATTACTATCAGATTATTTTTCATGAGCACTTGTCTTAAGGGAAGAAACCACTATACTGCAAGAAAAGATTGAAACATGACTCATTCAGGGATCCAGAACTGTCCAGCTCTCATGTCAGACTGTTTTACCTCTTTGTATCATCATCAGAACCACCAGTGGAAAATAAAACACTGAATTTTGGCTACATTGTTACACTAAGCAGTATTTCCTGTCAATTCAGAAAATGTTATTTGTTCTTTATTACTGACTATAAATAGTTAATATTTGCAGAAAAATCTTGATATGAAAAGTATTTCACGAAAATAAGTATTATTATTGTGATTATTAGCGCTAATTTAAAAAAAAAAAAAGAAAAAAGAAAAACAAAGGTCAGCATTTAATTGCCAGAATGCATGCAAATGCATTTTGGGAAAGAAGATGCAGCACTCTTCAGGTGAGCATCTGGGTACACAACTCCATGCCCCACACTCAGTTTTACCGGGATCTATGCTTGTAGACCACACGACCGTTTTGCCTTTTCTTTGATGCCCAGACTAGAGATGACCTGCACACACATGTATTAGACAGATGCAATTGGAAGAAAGTAAAGGTAATGGTTTAGAACACGAGACTCAGTCAAGAAAATATATGGAGAAATTGTAAGCAAAGGGAAGATGAAGAAGTTCATGGCAAATAAAATATATGTCAAATAGAAGAAGAAAAATAATAAATATAATTCAAAACATGCACAAATACTTCAAATGTGATTAAAAATTAATAAAGACATACACTAGGATTTTTTCCCCTGAATATTATAGTACAGCTCTTCCTGTGATGTGTCCATACCTACCTATGCTAAGCAAATAAGAAATGAAATTTTATTTACATGCATATTCCATTTATTATTTAATAAGACAGTCATGAGACTAGAATTCCTTCAGTGCCTTAAGAAAGAGTAATTGCAACCTGATTCATCTCAATTAGGAGAAGGAAAGTAAGGCTAGCATTAGTAGTAGGCATTTTTTGGTTCAAAGAGGTAGATTTCCCTGTATTAGAAAGAGATACGAGTTTAGCAGAATGAAAAAGAAAAAAAAAAGGCAGAGGAATATGAATATGAGTTGGGAACTCTATGATTCTAACATATAATATAATCAAAAAATATTGAAGAAATGGGACAGCTGTTGACTGATGATTTGTTCTCAGACCTGAAACCTTAAGGGTGTTGATTTGAATAAAATACAAAAGAAAAATCCCACAAAAAATCCAAGCTGATAAAAGAGGGGAAATAGATTAAAAATTATATATATCAGTAGCTACAAAGTAGATAAAGTAATACCAGGAGGAATGAGCATACCATAAAAACTCATAGCCACTTGGAAAAAAAAATACATCTTTAGAATGTAATGAAACTTCAGCATTTGGCCTTTACTGAATGGATACAATAGAGTTGCTAATGGTGCAGGGAGAGCACAACATAAGCTTTTGGAAGTTTGTATAGCTAGGTGATTTTAGGTAAAGTCTGTGAAAGGAAGAAAGATTCTGATTAAAGAACTGCTGCAGAACCAGAATATAAATGGTGAAGGTCATGAGAAATCTGGCACATGGGTGGAGCTCAGGATTAAAAGATTAGAGCTGTTGACAGTGGTCTCTGAACTGCAAATGGCCACTGGAGGAGGTCTGTTTCCCAGCCCATCCCATTTGCCAAGAGAAACACTTACGCAGATGCTGACTGTGATGGTTTCATTGCTGCACACTCTCCTGAGCTGTGGGGTAATTTAGGTGAGGAAGGAAGAGAGGAATCTGTCAGTTCTTCTATGTCTGAATGAGAGGAAGGTGGTTTGGTGGACTTTTTCTTTCCAAAGGCCTGTTTGAAAGAGCTTCTTAGCTGGAAAACAAATAGAGAACAAGATTATTTTCCTCATCACAAAACTTTGTGTGCAGCTCATGTTTTGAAGAGTTAGTTTGCAGATGCCATCCTAGCCACTGCCTGAGGTCAGTATGCAGAAGCAAGGCATTAGCATATGCAACACAGTATCTCTAAAAACATGACACAGTGCTTTGTTTTGACTTTATTAATCCAGCGCAGTGCAAAAGTAATGCTATGGAAAAATTGCAGGACTGAGTGATACAGCTACTGGGGAGGGGTGCTCATTTAAAGCCATTTAAACCCCAGTGGAATCCCATTCCCATGGCATTGCCTTCAAGGGGTGGCTTTAAATAAGCACTTTGCATCTAGGTATAGGCAGAACTAAATGCTGAAATCAAAAGACAAGTCCAATTTACAGAGTTTGCCAATTTATTTTCCCCATTAAAACTTTGAATGGTCAAACTATACAAATGCTATGATTTGGATCACAATCAAGAGGATCTAAGCTGGGACATAAGGTTTGCCTAGTTGTACTATGGAGAAGAATGTTAGCTGAAAAGTGTATACTGTTTGTTGCAGTTTCCTTTGGAGTGGTAAGGTGTCTGAAAGTACAAGCATTGGCTTTTCTCTCTAGAAGCTTGTATCCAATATTGAAAAGGGACAGAATAGCCAAAGAGCCATTTATTTCAGCAGCCAAGATGACAACAGTTTTGTCTGCAGTTAAAATTAACTGGCTTATTTGTTCACACCTTTGTCTAAATACAGAACTTACTCATCGTAGGAAAATAAGGGTTTAATTTTATTTTCAGAAAGTTGTTCTGATCAAAACTCTACAGAACACAACAACCAGCTGGTTCCTCTATGAAAAAATGAGGACTTCAAACACATTATTCTCATGGTATCATTGCAGAGTGGGGAGTGTGACCACTGATCTTAATGAGAAACAATATTTAAGTCCTTTCCAGCTCATGATATCTGATGAGAAAGAAATGGATTTTGGCTACACTCCCCCTTTCTATAGCCTAAACTTTGAGATTAAAATTAATAAAAACAAACTGAGAAGACATACAGGATAATCTGGTTTTAGAAGGTATAAAAGCCTACTGCCAAAATACAGCGCAATCATGCCAAGATAGGGTTTTTTTACAGATGCATGCCAACTTTTCCATGGTTTATATTCACCTCACTTCCTCTAGAGTTCACCTTGCAGAAACATGAAAGAGTGTGGAATTACAAATCAAGCGAATAAAGGCTCATCAGTATTTTAAAACAAATGTTTATGCAAATATTTTTAAAACAATAAAAATATATTTTCTGATTCTTTACTGGAAGTATTTAATTAAATCTTTAGCAGTATGTGGTATTTGCATGTTCCGGTTGGGAAACATCTTAATTTCTTTCAGCACCATACTATTTTTAATTGAGAATTCGTAAGGGATTTCCAATTCCATCACAGCTGGGTAATCTATTTGAGTCAAGCTTTTGAACAAAACTCTAACTGAAGGAAAATCAAACAGGGTTTCAATGTGGCCCAGAGGTGATTTTGGTCACAACAGATATTTTAAATTGATGTTGTTGCTGTTGTTGTTTTGCTTTGTTGTGTAATTTTTGCTTGTGCATTTTTTAAAAATTACTCTGATTTATACAAATAAAATCCTGCTGATATTCAATAATTATTAGTTTGCTGGTAGTGTCACAGTACGGATAAACATGAATTTCTTGATATCCATCTGGCCCAACAAGAACATTGTAGATGAAATGTTACTCAGACACTAAGAAATTACATAATAGCTAAAATGTAGGTTTAAACCTGCTGAGCACTCACCCAGTTTTTCTTTTTCTTTTTTTTGGAATCAGCATCATTACCACTGCCAATACTTGAATGACTTGTAGCGCTGTTGATACTGGAAACGCTTTCTGAAGAATGTTGCCGCCTTATACGCAAATCTAAAGGAAAGAAGTTACCGTGAAATCTGTTTCTGTTTCAATATAACAGTAATGCTTACATTTATGTAGCATCTGCCTCCTCAAAGGCAGGTAAAATGAGTATAAATAGCATTGATGCTTGCAGGGGCTCAGATTCAAGCTATTGAAGCCTGTGAGAAACCACACAGGGACGGAGGGGGATGCACACAATCCAACACTCAAGTGCTTCTCCAAACTCGACTGTTCTTGCCCTGAAGGCAATGACACTTCACAGCAATGTATGCACGTGTATCCTCATAGCTGACCACATGGATTACTTGACATATCAGTGCCACATGTATAACAGTTTCTGAGGAGTGTAGGCACTACTTAACTTGTAGCAGCCCTAATTAGTGTTCAGATGCTACCTTCTAATACACCATGATGGAAAGAAACAGGCAGGAGTTCATTAAAAATGAAAGAAACAAAATAACCAGGAAGTGGAGAATATTAAAAATGGTTGGTGAAGCTTCTGAGTTTCAATTTCTTAAAAGTCTTTGATAACTGTATCTTAATCACTGGCAATTATTCTTGCAGAACATGCCCACTAATACCAAGAGAAATTAATTTTTAGATTATTTTCTACTTCCCAGAAATTTGCTTTGCTACACTCAAGTCATGCAGTGAAATGACCTTAAAGCAAACACCTAAATAATGACCTCTCTAATGGAAGATCAATAACATTCTCAAAAACAAATACCATGATTATTTTTTTCAAGTAATTCCTTTGCTGTTGCTTATCAGCAGGCACTTTTGAAGTAAATATTTATCATGCAATATCTGCCTAGCTGCAATGACAAATTAATTTGACATCTGGAATATAAAATCTGCTTTCCTGCACTGATTTAGCAATTCATGAAGGAGCTGAGCTGTTGTCAGTCTGCCTCTTGCCAATGAGAACACCAAATTTACAAAGCTTGAACTTAGACTGGATTCCCAAGCTACAACCACATTATACTGTAAGACTTCACTTGTGTCTTCACACACTTCACACTCTTCATTAATCAATTACAGGGACACAGTTAATTCTTAATCAATTCCTGGCCACCCAGCTCTAAGAAGATAAAGCTCCAGGAGCTTTGGTGGACAGGAAACTTGTGCAAGGTTTCCAGCTCTGGAACTACCACAGGTATGCCCACCATTTCATTCAGAATGTTATTTGCTTTGCAACAGAGCTCCCAAACAACAGAAAAGTAGTGACATAGCTTTTTTATTTCTTTTCCCCCTGGAGAGAAATTCTGCATTTATTTTGACAATGACAAACCCATACCTTTGTGGGTATGATCAGGGCCATTCAAGGCTCCTTGAATAGCAGCCTGTGCAGCAGAATTCTGGGCTTTCAGCATTTCAATGGTTTCCCTTAGCTCTATAAGCTCAGATTCCTGTGGGAAGAACAAAGATAGATCAAAATAATGGCAAAAGAACAATGTTTGTCAAAAATAGAAGAAAAAATTACAACAGAAGAATCTTCAAGTTAAAGATCATCGGACTGCTTGGGTGAGCATAAGGGCAACAATAAAAAGAATGCATACTTTCTCCCTAAAGATATTGAAGTCAACTAACCTATTATTTTTTCCTTTATTCTATATTAATCAATAATTCTGTTTGTAAGAAGAAATAATTTTTAATAAGGAGTAATCTAAAAAGGATCTCAATCAGCTATTCAATATAAAATTAAGAAAAGCTCGATGACTTTATTGCAAAAGACAATGAAACCATTTGAAGTACAGCCTTCAATATGTGAGGCTACTGTTTAATGGATGAATTAAAAAGACTAATTTGTTAAACACTACTTTAATTAAAAATCCACCTGCTTAATAGAAATTGTCCTGCAACTTGAAGTAAAATTACCCCACTTGAGTGCAGGAAGTTCTGTATTAGAATGCACAGCTGATTTTAGTTAAAAAATATCTTTTATTATAGCTTTCATAAGCAATATTTTATGTATTACTCCCTGTCCTTCCAGTCTGTACTTATATAATTAGTGTTAAAGAACTTAAACTCAACAACAGAGAAAAGAAGAGAAGGAAAAGAACAAGTCAAAAATCCTTTGGGAAAGATTTGGAGATGACCTATTTCAATGTCGCTGCTTAATCCCTTCTGGAAAGAAAACCTCCTGATGGACTTGTAAAATAATTAAAAGTTTTGGTTTTAAGAAAATTCCATTGCGATTGTGATCTTTTTATTTCCCTCCTATAAATGCAAACAATACAAATATTTTCTACCCAGTTCACAATGAGTCTTGCCACATTTCATCTTTTGGTGCTCAAGCAAACTCTGAAATATTATTTTTGTAGACAGTTACAGACTCCAGTGATGACAAGCAGCTCACAGATAAAGTTTCACAATCTGGCTCAAGGAGACCTCTCTGTTAATAGGACATTGCTCAAAATTCATAAGGGTAAAAAGTTGCAGAAGTCTAATCCTGGAAGGTGCTAAGCAGCCTCTTAATCCTGAGCTTGGTAAAAAAGCACTTACACAAAATTTCTTCCCATCAGGTTTACATTTTTTTTCCCCCATTAGGCAAAACTGTTTACTTATGGTTAGGATGCCTAACCTTCGTTAACTTTCTCAGTGGAGCTCTTTTCCTCTACTTACTTTGTTTCCTGCAATTCTATTATTCTGGTAGTGATGGGAGGCTGGAATGAAGCACTGCAGCAGCTTCTGGTAAGTTTTTGTTATAGGATCTTTCAGTATGAAGTAAACCTGAAGTCACACGTTTTAATTAAATTTTGGAAACGAAAGATCCTATCTTCAAACTATTTTATGACACGACCTGTGTAAACCTGATGCTGCATATTTTTTCCAGATGCTGCTGGACATTCATGAAAATTTGATTGCAGCAACCATTACAGAAAAATCTTCCTTATTGTCACAGATGTCCCTTTCCTTTCCTGTCCACTGTTTCCTTTCAGTGTTTTTTTAAATAAAACTAACATAATTTGCTGACTTCTACATTAAAGCATCTGCTTTGATAAACCTACCTTTTGTTCAGCAGTCATTGTTAGACTTTGCAATCGGCCTGTCATATTTCCCAAGCTTTTTTCAAAAGCTGCTACTAGATGAGCCTGTGAAAGAAAGACAACATTTGTCATTATAATGAGGCAATTTTCCCAGATCTATTTGATTTTTAAAAGTATATCTTTTCTGCAAGCACATTTTCTCCAGCTCTTTAATATTAGTTTAAACTCAGACTGAGCTAAGTTGGATAGATGAATCAGCCCAGTGTTCCTCAGGCTTCTTTAGACTCCAATGAGATTAGTTCAGGTATCTCTGCCTGGAAATGAATTATGGATTTAATGCCCAGCCTTAAGTTTACTGATATATTGGCCAAAAGTAGTCTGCTCCCAAAGAGAAGTCCAGGAGCAATTATTTTCAATTACTGGACACTTCAAAACAGGAATTCAAGTACTTTATCTTGAAAAGCAAATTTTAACTACACAAATAAAGCACTTCAGAAAAATCCTGAGCCTCAAACAAAAAATATCACAGTTACTCTTGTAAAATGTCATTGCTTAGTCTATTAATGTTATATTGATGTCTGTGTGTATAAAATATATTTTTAAAAATATAAATATAACATTTATAATGTGTGCAAATATATATATATGAAATAAAATCTTGAAAACTGGAAGCCTTACTTCTCAGTACAAAAAGCAATAAAGTTGAAACAGATCAAAAGATTTTTAAAAATTTTTATTTTTTTTTTTAAACAACCAGCATCCTACCCTGCATGCAAGCTAAATTTATACAAATGATACTTCATCAGATCTAAGTGGCATTGAGCTTTGTAGGCAAAGAAGAGCAAGTGGTCATAAAAATCCCAATATGCTAAGCCAGCTTGTACAGCCAAGGGAAAGAAACAGTTTAATTTTTAAGGAAGTCCGTATAATTCCATCCATTTCTCTCCCAACATCAAATAGTAAAAGCACAAGGAAATGCTTATTTTCTCATTACCAGCTCAAAAGTTGTAACAGACAAAGTCCCCAAACACTGGCACTTGGAATTATAATTCAAACCTGCCATTTTTATATGCACAAATGGATTAACCGAGTTTCCTCACTGAGGAAATTTAGTTTTTATTGTAGCAGTGCAGGCACACATGGTGCCTAGCAAATTTTTCAGTTGCAGGTCTGCATGCTTTTACAAGCATAATTGAAATTGTTTGAATGTATGTGATTGTACTGAAACCAAGGTATAATCAGAAAAGACATGGTGCAAATAGGATTTTGCTCTGCATTTTAGGAGAGGGAAACGAGCTTCTTGACCCCTTGCTCTGTATATTATCCCTCAAATAGAAGATTATCATATATATAATAGTGGGCTATTTCTGCATCTCTGCTTCAGAGCTGTTACACTGATGAGTGACTTCTGTGTTTTGTAAGTAATTTTGGATTGCTATAAATATTTAGGTATCTTGAAAGCATCTTATTTTAGTCTTATTAAACTTACTAAAAGCTTACTCCTTGCAAACTACACTACTGGTATATTTAGAAATAGTTAATTACTTATGGGTATAGTATAATCTACCTGCTTTCTGTATCTGTACGGATATTTTAGGGATAACTCTTGTGGTAAAGGACACATATCACAAGGACTAACTCCAGACAAACATGAGACTACACAAATATGCAATCTCTTAATCAGTAATTGTATATATTCCTATTTTAATGTTTATAACTTAGGCTACATTTTTGAAGTTATAATCTTTGATAAAATGAACCTGGAAACCTGTAAATCAATGCTACAGCCTTTGGTTGTTTTTACCACTCTATTCCTCTGGGAAAATAAAAGTAACTGAGTTTTAAACTTACTTTAAACTTTATTAATTAGCTACATGTTAAAAAAATCCAGATTAATCTATGGTGTTTGACTTCCAAAGATGATGAGCACAGACCAAGAACACTATCAGAGACGTAATAGATGCACTACTACAGAATTTCAGCCAAATGTCTCTTCATTACTTTTGTTTAACAGTAAACTAATGGAGCTTACTGTTCCCTGCCCCATAAAAAATATATGGCCTGGCTGACGGCCCATGATTCTGCTTTACTCTGAGAATTACAGGGGGAACTGATGGCTTGAAAGAGGAATAATTTGTTTAATTATGCATTGCTTTTATCCTTTTCCAGCAATTAGACTATAATAACCACAGTACTTTGGTACCAAACTATGCATACTTGTGTAAAGTATTTTCTATTCCATAGATACAAGTTCATCCTATATTGCACATGAATAGACAACAAAGAACTTACAGGAAAAATTAAGTACTAAAAAGCAGGATCAAAAATGTCATCAAAAGTCACTGAAACTGACAAATTTTCTGACAGCCTTTAGAGAAACACAGCCATAGCACAAGGGATTCTTACTAAAATTCAGCCAGTGACAAAGTACATTACCTTCTTGGAATATTATCCCAAACCTTTTGCATCATATATGTAATTGGATCATATTGGGCAGCCTTCCTAACTCATTTCAAATAAAGACTATTAGGTCTTGATTTGCTAATAATAAATAAATGTAATTCAAAGTCCCATTGACCAAAAACTATTCAAGAAAAAAAAACACAACCTTTTAATTGCATTGTTCATTACTTTAAATGTTTATTACAAGACAGCAGACTCTTCTACTGAAATACTAATTTTACATTCAGAGTAATAAACTGTTCTATCTTTTTCCATGGTAGCTAGCATTCATTTATTCAGCTGTCTAGGGAACTCCTACTTGAAAACTTAAGCAGATTTTGCCAACAGAAATACTATACAACAAAATAAGAAAATTTAGTTTGAAAAAGGCTAAATTATCAGTATACATATTTGTGTGTTGAAGTATACATAAAATATATGTATATGCATATATTCCCATTTGAGATCAGGCTTCACATTTAAACAGTTAAATGCAGAATAATTCATAAAACAATTAAAGCAAAGAGAAAGAAACATCTGTCTTTAATAATGTTCATCAGAAATTAAAAATTCTAATTAGAAACAGTTTATAGACATAAAAATGTGGTAATTTATTTTGACTGGATTGCTAATCCTCAATTTCTGACGATGATTTAATTTATCTAAAAGTTTCCATTCTTTCATCCTTGTAAAAATATGTAGGAATTGTGGGGGGGGGGGGTTGATTTTTTTTTAATTTTATTTTATTTTTTTTTTAGGAAACAGCCAGTCTCTCACACCTTAGAAATCTCTGTGTTAGTTTCAGTAGTTTCATTCATGGTGTACACACATCATTGCAATATTTCAAAGAATAGCCTGAATATTACATGTGCTTTATATAATGCTCATTCTGAAGCAAAAAACTGTCTTCACAACTGAATGCAGTATCTATACTTGAAAAAAGACATCCTGGAATTAGAGTTAAGTAACTGGGCATTACCTGAAGCATGTCTACAGCAAAATATCATTAACATGACACACATATTAGATACAGAGACGCACAAATCTTAATCTGTAGTTATCCTTCATGTATGAATTAATTTTGACTTCTATTAACATGTGAAATGCCCACTGGAAATAGTCAAAGAGATGTATGCTTAAGGAACAACTTCAGTACTTAAGATGACAGATTTGACTTAAAACATTTCCTTAGCCAGGCAAATCCCAAATACCTCAGCTCTCAGGTTTACAGCCTGTCTTGAACATGACATTCACATGTGAAACATCTGTCTTCCAACATGCTTTGGGATTTGACCTGTGGCATTCACATTTATGAAACAAAGGTAAATAAATAAAGTTCCTCCCACCTGACACGGCTCGATGAAAGGAGGTGTGAAAGGCCAGAAGAGATCAGGCTGACTGCAAGCAGCAACTGTACATCTGGTGACCTTTTCTGTTTGCTGCCTGCTAGAATCTTGTTGCCTGGCTGTAGGATAGTGGTTCAGAGCTGGCCAAATAAGAGCATTAGCCAGCAGACCCCCTCTGCTTTCTACTGGCATCCTGGCTCCACTACAGTTTGCAAGCATGCACCCTTCAGCTTTATACAGTACCAAGCACTGATCAAAGTCCCTCTGAACAGGCTGGGTCAGGCTTCTCACTGGAATTTGAGCCCTTGTCAGTCACACACACAGAGTCTACTGGTTGGACATTTTCTGCACTGAATACAAGCCCTTTCTGAATTAGTATTGAGATTTACCCTTCAGCCACACAGACAGATGCCAGGGGTAAAGCAAGAATCTCAGAGAAAATCTGTATATTGAGCATCCAAACGACAGCTGGACCCATCTTGAATTTAATCATATGCAGGCAAAACACTTTGGCACTTTGGGGTTAATCAAATGAATTAAAATGCTGAAGTCAAACATAGTACTTGAGTCCAGCCAACAAATCCTGAACAACAAATGAAACCATGTAAGAAATTCTTTAGCAGAGTTTTCAATAAGGCCTGAGAAATGCTGTAACTTCCAATTGACAGATTTTGGTATAAAATAATGCATCAAGCAAAGGCTTGATCAAATAGGTCAAATTTCAGCCTTCCAGTCTTTTAAGGACTTATGTACTAATGTCACCAACTGTTTTCTGTAGAGAAGCAAAGAAAGGCACAAACAAGTGTTGAAATGAGCTGAATAAGATGCTCTTTTTTTTCCCCACTCGTGTACAGTGCTTTTGCACAGTTCTACAAAGGGAAATAACAAATTCACATCGAGGTGAACTACGAGGGAACAAGATTTATGGCCATTAACAGTTTCCTTCTTCAGACGACAGCAAAGCAAAAGGTGCTGACTGTTTTCAGACAGTGAAGGTATGGAAATTAGAAGGAGCTTAGGACTAACACTGAGGACTAACTCTAAGATAAATGCATTTGTAGCAAAAGCATCAGAAAGAGCAGAGCATTTTTCTGGCTAGCAAAGCCATCACCAAGGATACTCTGTTCATACATTTCCTTGTCTGCCAGGGACAGATGCATTGACAAAGACAGGCAGTGATCAAACTTTCTGAATTAAGCTTAATTTTTGTTCAATCTTTAGCCTTACTGATGAGCAAGTGTGACTCAAAATGAGGGTCACAGTAGTATTATCCATGTAGAGATTTGAGTTCTTCTCTGAGAATAAATCCCAGATTTTGTGATTAGGAATATTTCTCCTTTAAAAGGCAGTGGCTGGTGAAATATGCCTTTTAGTCTACAAAATAAATGATAAACAAATACATGCAAGGAATGCATTGCTGAGGCAGTACAAGTTCATGACATTTAGAAAGCAATCTGGGTTTTCCATAAGTTTGCCAAGTTAAATAAATTGTTTGCTAATAACTCTCAGAATTTTTAAGAAAAGAACTTAATAACTGGTATTTAAACATCAGTTCTGTAAGTAGACTAAATTTCAGTGGTTCTATCACAACTAAATAGTTGAATATATTCTCTGCTTTTAAGCTGGATTTTATTTCTGATGCTTAAGAGATACTCTGCAGAATTTCTTCTCATAAAGTGCTTGAAGGACTGACAAAAGGAGTGCTAAAACATTTAAGCAATCTCTTTTGATTGTTTGGATTCACATGGAAGTGTTTTTTAAATACTTTCTAAGTTCTGTACCAGAAACAGCAGAGAATAAACTCAGGAGCAGGTTTATTGTGAAATACTTTTCAATTTTTTGGTTTGGTAAAGTATGTATCTCATGGAAACATCCTGCCAAAAATATTTACTCCCAATATCCAGTAATATCTACTCTTCATTTAAGATGGTATTCATTGTGAATGTAATTTTGATCATGCCTGGAGATTTTAAAGCCTCTAAGTTTCATGTTCCTGAAAAATTTAATTTGGAAGGAATTTCTACATGTTGGGGATTTAGCAAGAGGAAGATTTCTCTTGTATCCTTTAAAAAATACATGTGCAAAATGGATCGTCCTTAGGGTTGCTTATAGGTTTAAAGTTTTTGAATATCTCCATGGAGATGGACAAGAAGGTGTGTAAGACAAAAGAACAACATTAAATTAACCAAATGTGGTACTTCTGGATAGGAAAAACAGGTATCTATCTATGTACTTTAGCTATCCTATTGAAAATGTTGACCTCACAGTTAGATCAGTAGAAAAGCATTCTTGCTAGCTGTTTAGTAGCCGGAGGCAGTATATAGGAACAAATTCCCAACAATCCAATCTGATTTATACAGATCAAATTTATTTCTCTCCCATGCAGCTGATAGAGTTTGAGTGAAAACTAAGCCAAAATAGTAATTTTTAACTTGACTCAGTTTCTTTGAATTATGGATCAGATCTAATTATAACTTGGAGCTGGCTTTGACAATTTGTCTAGAATAAATAATGTTATTAGAAGTTATCCTGTATGGTGTTTATTTAATAGAAAGACACATTGGCCAGAGGTATATGGAAGACTTCCAAATAAGACTGAGGAGAGATTGGACACAGTTTGTCCAAACAAAAAAAAAAAAAAAAGACAATGGCTTCATTTCCTCAGCTGCAGAGAATACTCTGACATCTTCACCTTACTGCACTTGTTGTTGTGTTATAGACTACAACATTTCTGGGTTGACTGAAAAGTGATGGAGACTCAGTAATCTTTCAGCTCTCCCTTTCAACACAGCAGTTAGAAAGAATATGCTGGTGTTTTCTGTTCTGAGCCAGTGGAAGGAGAGAAGGGAAAACTCTTTTTCTGCCTGCAGAGTAAAAAGAGGAGTGGTACCAGGGGCTTGAGTTATCACCTGGAACAGGCACTGAGCACTAACCCACCAAAGACAAACAATTTAGCTTTACTGATATGACACTTCTACTTAGAATCATGAAAAGTTTTGGGATGCAAGGGATGTTTAATGATCATCTAGTCCAACTTCTGACTGTAGGCAGACAAATAATTCATTAAATCAGGGGCTTGCTGGAATAAAGATAACTCCTCTGGATAACACCAGGGCACTCAGAGTGGATGTGAGCACGTCTGTGATTGTGCTCTGTCACAAGGCCAGCCAAGGATCACCTCCCTGTGCTCCCCATTTCCATGCAGAGCTGCTTGCACCTCTGGATTTGTGGTGGAAAGAAAAGTGCCCTGTAGAGAAAAATGAACTCACTAGCAAATACACCTACCCAAAGCATGCTAATTTAGCTCTTCTGACCTCACAGTGTGGGTTTTAGTTCATTGCTCTCAGGATAGGTGAATGAAGAACTGCCCAAACTGGCAAAGATGAAGGTCAGTGTCTAAAACATGTGAGTGAAGGAACCCCATACCCAATATAGATATGCTGGTTGTTCTAGCTACACATTCTCAAATGAATAACCCAACTCAGAATCCAGATTTTCAATTTACAAACATTGCAATGTCCCACATTGTAACTTTTGGTTGTGTCCCCTGCCCTGTTGTTGTTGGGCAGGGAAAAGTTACAAGGTCTGTGAGTGCTGGCCTTTCAGGCACTCAGTTTCATGGTTTCTCACAGAAACCTGTAGTTTCCAGCCGGCATAAAAAGACCAGAAGAGCAGCTCAGACTTTTCCCACAGGCTTTATTATCGTCCCTGAAGGGGTCAGGCTACAAATCCAACGATGGGGGATCACACATGTACTTTTATAGAGTTTGGGGGGATCACAAGTAAACCAATGGAAAACAGGGTTAACACATTTTGGCCAACTACATTATCTTTCTTTGTTTGGGACAACCAATTATAAAGAACCAAACCTAACCAATAATATTCTAAAAAGATAAGAAGAAGAGCTTGCATTTTTCTAACATGAGTCATTCTAAGCAAGTAGTTTTTCTTATCTCAAAGGAGGTTCCAGGTGGCCCTTGCAGGGCTGTCTGCAGAGGGATTAATCTCCTCTACACCACATCATCTGTTCCACTAGTCCATTCTCAGCACCAGTAGAGTCTGGCAACCTACCCTGCTACAGAGGTACAAATACCCACAGGTGCTCTGCAACCATCTGAACAGAGAAGAAAGTGCTAAGCATAACTCTTCCACATTTTCATGTGTAGAAGTCACACATGAACAAGCAGCTTTCACAGAGCTAGAGACTGTTTTCTCACAATATGAAATAATTTCTTTAAAATCAGCAGTATTTATGAATCTAAATATTCAGGACACCTACACTTCAAAGAGATGCACTCTATGGGCTGCCCAAGATATCAGGAAACTGCTTTCCTGAACTGAAAAATGATACATTCTTCTAACAGCATATTTCCATATTTCCCTCACAGTAGTAATCATAACTATAGCCTGAACTGCATTTAAAAATCACAATACTAGATCGTTCAGTAAATTCACTTGAAACCACAACAACCAGACAGGACTGTATAGACTCGCATTCTGTATCTGACATTATTTTCAGATAACATGTTCCATAACTCGTATTAGCAATATATGTCAACTGGAGGAAACACCAGGAAGCTCTCCATGAAATAGCCCAGTTTTAATTAGTTATATATCAGCACTATTTTTGTAGCATATAAATTCTATATACACATGTACACTGTGTTTCCCTTCACACCTGACTGCATCTTTCAGGGTTTGTCTTTGTAAAATGAAACTCTAATGAATTCTATTAGAATATGCAAATAATGTCTTTCTTTGGTTGTGTCTCCTTACTTTTGGCCTTTTTTTATAAGTGATTCTGAGAAAAGGGTGAAACTGAACAAGATAGGACTGTCACATCCACAGTGTGGAAACTCTCAATTTCCACTGTCCACTTTCCATTTCCACAAGAGTTCTTCTACTTGAAGCTGGGGCAATTTAGAAGTTTAATGAAATCATTAACTTGGAAAAAAAAAACCAAATAAGTAAATAAGACTATGTGTTAAGAGCTATTGATAATGTATGATACTACTTATCATCACTAGCAAAAAATACTTACATTTGCTGAAAGCTGAGAAGTAAGGGTAGCAACTTTCTCTTGTGATGCAACCAACTCTCTCCGTAGTTTCTGAATTTGCTGGAGAAACAACAGACTGCTGTCAGTATTTCACAATTATTTGTTGCTGTGGTTATTTTCTATGTTTTCTTGAGAGACCACCAAGAGGATTACAATGTCTTAGCTTTAGATTTTAATCTCAGAACTATCCAGAAACGCAAATTAGTAACGGTTGTCACTTAGTGTTGCTCCAACTGTTTTCCAGCACTCAACCAGTCAGCGTATGAGCCAGGGTTCCAGTTAAGGGAGCATGTTTGGGCAAATGTTTAATTACTTTGTATGTACTATCCTCTTTTGCAAGGGAAATGTCGTGGGCTTTTACCAAATCCCATAAATTCCAAACATATGCTTAGTGCAATCAAGGAGAGCTGCCCTGGATGTGGCCTGAGGTTTTGAAACATGAGTGCATTTGGGTGAGGTTCACTGTGCCTGACTGTAGACATGATGCAGCCAACATATGTTGAAGGTCTACATTACACTAAGATAACTTGAAAAATATCACTCTCACGCTGCCTGGCATGAAGAAGTCTTTGATGGCTACTTCAGACACAGTTTTTTTCTTTATAGATGTCTAAAATTAGGTGAGGTAAAGTAGTATTTTTTTTCTCTAAAACATGCTTCCTACAGTTCCTGAAATTCAAACAATGCAACCTCTTTAAACTGCATATGGTGTTCAAAAACTTGCTTGCCAACCTAAAAAAAAAAAAAAAAAAAGATATGTAGCTTTAAATGTGTTCGTTGACATGAAAATAAACTCAAGACTCCTTTATCCTTTAATGAAAAACAGAATCCTTAAGAAAAATATCTGTTTCTATTTCAGCTAGGGTAGGTACCTAGCATGAAGCTTGCACAGAATTTTAAGCTCATTTAACCCTATTTGAGATCTTACAGGGACTTCGGGGCATTGCATTGAAATCAAGCACAGCATGGAGTTTCACTTTGAAGACCCTTTCATATTCAGACAAACTATTCCAGACTAGAGAAGTAAAATGGGTAAAACTAACCTAGGAAAAGGAACATGTAACAGTCACTAATAAAGACTATTACAGTACTTTAGTTTTATGACTCCCATGAAAACCAACCAGAAATATTGCACAAGAAACATGAACATGTTCCTGTATAACACAAAAACAGCTCAGTCATTTACACTAGTTCAGTGCAACACGGGCAGAATATCAAGCTGTTCTCCATCCTGGACTGACCCTTTAATTTTTCCAAGTTCTCTCTTAGGTTTTTAAATGCAATTATTTGACATTCCAGCTTAAGCTACAGTTTCATTACATTATTGCAAGGTAGGTCTCATGAAGCACTGTTCAACATCTCCTGTAAGAGCATCTCAAGCAGACCCAGATACTGAGAAAACATCATGTAGAAACACATAGGAAAGAAATGCTGTTTCATCTCTATGTACAGCCCTATATAAAGGCAATAAAATGAGGAATTGTAATTTGCACTACTGAGCTATAGCATGCCTCATTAGCTCCTTTGTTTTAACTTTAAGAAATGTGAGCTCAGACAAAATTATACTGAAATATACTGCAGCAAGGAGGAAAGGATATGTTTATTTGTTCAATTTCCACAGAATATATTTTTGTTGAATTTTTCTTTGATTAGAACAGTAAAAATAGGAGCAGCATAAATGCAGGAGTTGGAAGGCATGCAGCTCTGTGAAGTGGAAATGCACCCCTTGGTGCCGTATTTTATTGCTGCTACTCTTTGGTGCCCTTTTAATACAACCAGGACTTCATTTTGAGAAAGGCTGTAATTGTATCCAGCTGCTGACCCAGGCTTGTCTCCCATTCTTATAGACTGTGAGGAGAAAGAAGCTATTTTCCATGTCAAATTTGATTTATATCTGAAATCAATCTGCATTGCTCTGAAATCCATCAAAGTGGTCAGTTTCAGAAATTTAATATAATGCAAACAGTGAGGGAGAGAAGTTCAAAGCGATCATTTGAAGTATTTTTCCTCCTGAAAGGCAGCACCTTACCTTGAATTGCACAATCCCTTAGATCCTGCACAGAGTGGTATTAAGTCTGCAATCAGACCTATCTGAACTCCTCCACTCAACACCCATCTTTTCATCTTTTCAGAATGACAGCCAGGAGGCTTTCTTCAGCATAATGCTAAGGAAACACCTTCTAGTACACTGAAAGCTGCACCACGTTCTCACCAATACTTAAATGTGATTCAAAGACACAGGGTGTATTTTCCCCACCAACTACACAGCTTAGCCAAAGCAGGTAAACAGAAAACTATGAAATAATGTAAGGCAACACAGAATTATAAATATGAAGGAAAGTTCTTACCTCTGAATGTGCCTTTTCTTCTGCCTGGAAGAAAATGAAGAAATGGCTTAGAATCAGTGTGCAACATAATTGCAGTAATAGAACATAAAAGCCAGCTACACTGAAGTGAAATTAATAGCTTCACACACCCACTCCATTTAAGAAAGATATCCAGGAAAAACAAAAAATGAAACTCTTTTCAACTTGCTAGGCAAGGCTCCAGCTGAAACCCCAAAGAGCTTGCCAGCATACTGACAAAACGGAATGGTGGAGAAAGGGAGAGCAGGACCAGAACTGCAGAAACTGCAGCTACATTTCTAAGATACAAACAAAAATTTACTATGCTCTCACTTAATGGACCTTAGTCTGACACAAAAAAAAACCCGTTTATGCTGCAATAATTATTAGGGCTCCTGGATTTATATTTTTTTTACTGCATACAAAGAAATGTTCCTAATATGATAATAAGTAATCCCTGATAAGAGAAGCTGACAGAATACCTGTAAAACATACATTGGGAAAGGTAAGGGGAACTTGCACTTTAATGTAATTTCTTCCATACAGAATACTGGCCAGATTATTAAGGGCTATCAAGGTATTTTAAAGTTTTCAATTAAACTTGCTGATATTATTTAATAATTTATAATTTAATAATTGTAATAATTGTGTCATATAGTGAAGCTTTTTACACAGCAGTCTTTTTCAAGAAGCTAAGGAAATAAACCACTGCAAGGCAAACATTTGAAAACCATTCAGTTTCTAAGCATTGGATTAGTCCTTGTCAGGAAACATTTGGTGGATGGATAAACCTTGCTTCAGTGGGATTCAAATGAAAAGAATGGCATGCCATGAGGAAGGAACCCCTTCATAACATAAAACAGGACCCAGTTAATGTACTGGAAATCAATCCACCCTATGATCTGAAGTGGCCCATGTTCAGAGAAGCAGTCTACATCATCTGGAAGAGAAGTAAGCAGTAAAATGAAAATGTAGGTAGAAGAATTATCTATAAATGACACTAGAAACACTAAGAAAACCCAAGGTAAGGGTTCTTCAGAAAATTCTATGGCATTGAACTGTTCTATTCTATGTTACCACAAATTAGTATAGCTGATTTCGGGCCTGTATTAGGCATTGATTTTGGGTTGTCAGGATTCTAATGATTTACAATAGAAATGTTGTTGGGGTTTTTTTGTTTGTTTTTTTTTTTTCTTTTTTCCATACATGCTCATCTGTTAGCAGTCACTAAACAGACTGTGATGCTATGATATTTACATTGGCAACACTGAGAAATGCTTTTGGCTGAAACTACTCTAATACCTGACACATCACTATGTGAGAATAATTTAGTATAATGAGATTTTTTTCCAGCACTGATGTAACACACATACTGTAACACACTAACTGTCTGATATATGTTTGCACAAAGGAGATCTGCCCAGAAAAAAAAATGAAAATTGTTGCATCAAATATGTAGTGTATGGAGAGTCACAAAGGTATTGAGGTGATGATGTCCCCTTATGATTCCTCTTGTGACAACAAAAGCAAAAAAAATTGGTTTGGTGACCTTTTCCCGAAACTACCATGTGGGGACATGGCACTTATCCTTGGACCACAAAACCTGCTGGTGAAGGCATTGCTACATGTTGTTACCAGCCAGCTCCCTTGATGCACAAGGAAGTGTTGCCTCACCCTGAGCTCAGAGAGATGGCTCCCTCAAGTCAGATTTTGTGGGCAGTGAAGGAAGTAAATGAATGAGAAAGACCAGGATTTTTGACATACTATCAGCTTATAAAATTGAATCTGACAACCAAATACATCTGAGCACCTTTTACTTAAGTTCATGCTCACACAATTGCAACCCAGGACTCAGACAGTATTCCAATAGGCTCTGAAATGAAAAAAAATTCTCACTCTACTTCTCCATCATATGCATGCATCCCATCCTTGCAAGGATTATTTTTTCTTTTTTTGAAGTCTCAGAATATTGAGGTAGAAATGACATGTCCTTACACAACTCCTCTGAGCATGGCTCAGTACAATCAATGAAGCCTAGGGAGTCAAAGTGTGGCTGATGCTGAGAGCCTGCGTGAGGAATTGGCAATTAACTAAATATGTGAAAATGTAAGTGTTTCACCTACTGAGCAGGAGGCAATTGAAACAGGAGACAATCCATCACAGTTTTTTCAATTACTTACAGGTTTAAATATATTCACTGCCAAAACTGAACCACTTTATTACATCTGATACATGGCATGTTTTTCTGTGAAACAAAACGGACGTCTCTTGTACATGCATGTCTTTACAAGCTAGATTTCCAGTCAATGCAAGTTAAGTCCTGAAAACTCAAATGTGAGTCAAGAAGAAAGCCAAAATATACAGAAAATAGTAGTGAATGCAGAATTACTGTGTCACTGGACTTATTCAATGGCAGAAAATAATGAAATGCCTCTTCTGAATCTCATATTAATAATTCTCAAAGAAACAATATTCAGAGAATAACTTGAAGATTTTCAACTATCCTCTGGTAATTACCCATGAAGGTCTTGATCTTCATTTAGTACTTTGTCTGAATTTCTCCAGTGATTAAGTCACAAAAAACAACATCACTAAGGCTTAATATAATGGTTGAGAAATCTGATAAATACATTTAATTGAGATAACCCTGTGAAACTATCCCATTGCTCTCTTCACTCAGCTGATGTGATACTGAGTGTTAAACTTTTCATGTTCCTATGCTCCACTTGTGCATCATCTTTTCTTTAATTGCTGAAAAATTTAAACAATTTTCACAGGGGGCTCACGCAGAAGAAATTCAGATCAAAAATCTTTGCTAAAAGTCAATCCTAGTAATTTTTTCATACCAATTTCTTTCTGGCCCTTTTCAGATTTTTCTGCAGCTTCTCTTATCTTGCCTACCTAATCCATTACTTAAGGAGAGGGGCTCAGCTGCAATGTGAATTCACAGTCAGAGGATATTTATGGTATGAACCTGGGTAAAGAGCTTAAAGTTTATTTTGCAGGAAAAATACCATTCTTTACTATCATGGGGTTTAGTTAATATTTCCATGATGCTCTGTTGAAAGATAACAGGCTATATGAATAGCAAGTATTTGTAAATTCTTGCTTACACAACATCAGGACACAGATATTTCAGAGTTTCTCACTTACTGGGTGCTGAAAACATCCTGTGTCACTTTATAACTTGATTTTTTAAATCCAGCAGCTTCATAACATTCTTCTAAAATTTGACAGCAAAACTTGAGTTATAATTTTTGACGCACCTTTGCATGCAAACTGGTTTCAAGTATCTCACAGATGGGGAATTAGTTCTAGAGATTTTTTCCAACCACCAAAACATAAGTGAGAAGCTTAACTCTGAAGGTTAGCCATGTCTCATGTGTAGCCAGTCTATATATACATTTCACACCACCCACTTTCACCTCCCCTCTCCCACTTCCAAATAATTCAGGACTGGTCAGGACTGGAATGACTTGCAACTTGCAGTTTAAGGCCTGTAAAAACCCAAGGCATGCTTACTTGATGTTTTAGATATGCCCTTGTATGAACCTTTGTATGATTAAACTGAACTAGGAGAGGCACCATTGTGCAGGGATATAACATCCTTTTCAAGCTAACATGAGTTTAGCATTGAGACAGAGCTATCACATGCTACAAATGCATCAAACTGCACGAGCTTGGTATTCCTAGGCAAGAAGTGGTGCTGGGTCTGGGTAGGGGAGTCCATCTCTGGAACGTCAGCTGACACTATTCAACATCTGGACATGTGGAGAGGACACACATTATTCACAAATGAATGGGATGAAAGCAGGTGAGTGAGTTGCTCTCCTGTGAAAAGGGGGTGCTGCAGCATGTAATTGTAGTCAGTGAGGAGGTTGCAAGACAACTGGTATGTATCAGCAAGGGAACATCCAAACATGTTCAACTACTCCCCTATGGATGATTTCTTGTTAGTAGAGCAACTGAAGCAATAAATTATGCAAAATATATTTAACCCCCCCGCCATAAGATTTAAAAAAAACCAACCAAACAAAAAACAAACACTAAAATAGAGGAAAAAAGTCAAACCAAGAACAACTTCTGGAGACAGAATCAGCTATTACTCAATCTAATTAACCTAACTAACAAATATTAAAATTTTATAAAGTTATTTTTCTCTTTGTAAATAACTGTAAATTTTGTCTTTGCATTTAAAGGCTGTCACTTGCAAGAAAAACCAGTAGACACCTAAATTCCAAACTGCATCTCCCTTACCCTAAGGCAATCTTGTGGTTTTCAAGTTTACCTCAAACAGTGCCAGGATATAAATAATTTTCTAAGTTGTGCACTAGAAGAAAGTAAGCATAAGTACTTAAAATGGTGAACTACAACAGCATAAAAGACAATCTTAGACTTTCACCTTTTTTTAGCTTTCAAAATATATACTGGGTGATTTTAAACATTTATAAGCAATTCACATAAAAAGGTGAAAAGAACATTTTCTAAAATAATATGCAATTGTACAAAGCTGAAAAAAAACACTCCTACTTTACTGCAGTAAAATTCAAATTCTTCTAGATCTCAAAGTACTGAAATTTTCATGAAAAATGAACGAGAACAGAGGCAGGCAGAACTTTTTTCTAAATATCGATACTCACCGTAGAGTAGAGAGAAGATGTGCTCGAGACAAGTGATAATGAGGACCCATGTACTTTAAAAAAAGGAAAATAACATGAAATATTGATTAAAACATAAAACTTCCCTCCATGCAGCTCAATATGTAAACAAATTTTTAAAATGAGAACCAATTTTCCACAAAGAGCAATTATGAGCTATCAGTATAAAATAGCTATTGATAGGTTTCCCTGCATTTAGAAAGACTGAACTATACAGAAAAAACATTTTCCTTTGTATGGGGCAGGAGAGTGAGCCAATGACATTTTGTATTATTATCAGCAAACCAAGCATCAACTTTGTTGCTTTGACAAGAAACCACTTGATAATTGCACTCTTCAGAGAAATGAGAAATTAAGCTGTTTACAGACCTGTCCTAAGATGAGAAACTACTTTAGTAAGAGACTAAGATTTGGGAAACAGTTCATACTCCATGGGGTGAGCTCCCAGTCTTCCCTCAGCAATGTTGACCTGTGCAGTTGTAGTCTATGGGAAGGGGTAACTCTGAAGGACTGTGCCATATTTCCTCCAATCCTCAGTGGAATCAGCCTCAAGAACATTGAGTGAATGTTGCAGGGCTGCACTTTACGAAATTAGGTTCCTGGCCTCTCTGGAAAGAGCAAACGAAGACTAAAACTGTAAAAAAAGCCACCTTTCTTCTTCTGATGACTCTCCTGAGAAAGGCTATACCTCCAGATAATTTCAAAGATGATAATTTATTTAATTACATCTTTTTATTTTTGTTTCACAAGAAATTTTTTTCATACATATAACTTGCCAGGCTTTGACTAAAAAAAAGTTTTGCTTGAACACAAATACCTTTATACAGAAAACAGACACTATAAAAATATTCGGATTAGCCAAATGGACTTTAAAATCTAGTTTTGTATTTATACAAATGTGGTACACGGACCACTGAAATGGAGTGGCTTCCCAAGTATGTTTGGTTTTCAGTCCTTGGTTAAAATGTCTCAGCCAAACTGCCATTCTGCATTCATATACAGTGGCTCTACGAATTACTTCCCCTGCTTCACTTGAGCCTTCCTCAGAGCTTCAATCCTAAAATACATTTGCCCTTGTAACAGCATAATTTCACATTAATTGGTAATGATTGTAAACTGCTGAAAACTGTTTATTACTGCTGCATTGACTTTCATTTACTCAGGGTGATCACAGTTACCCACTCCAGCTGGATATGAAACATGAACCAATGGAAAAGCTTTCATCAAACCCACTGGTGACCCATTACTGAAATTCTACATTTAACACCTCTTTTTCTATGCATAAATTGCTTTGTTTTCTCTATTATTCTTCCAGAGTATCCTTTGATAATTCTGCTACTCAGCAAAGGGTCTGTAGTCAGCTCTGTCCTTGAATTATGTGATATTCTTCTGTGCAGTCAGCCATCCTCTCTGTGCTGACAACTCACAGCTTGAGTTGTCCTGCACCCTACTGCTAGTATTACATACCCAGATGTCTGCCTGGTATATCCTCTAAAATACAGTAAAAGGAACCAAAAAGTAGAAGTATTATTTGTCTTTTGTTTTATCTAGGACTTTTTTTCCCCCTTTTATCTCATAACTATGACCTTTGGGGCTAAGGCAACACTTCTTTTTATTTGCGTATTATAAAGATAATTGACATGGTCATCACTTAGCAGTAAGCAAAATGAGTGTTATAAAATGAATTTCATGGAATTTCAGTTGTCTTTTCTTTGTTTCATTAAAGGGTGGAAGGACTTTGGAGTCATGGGAATTCTGAAAATAATCAGATTTACCAGAAATGTTATTCATAAGAAAATGTTACACTGCATTTAATTAGGAGTTGTCAGGTTCTCTGTGGATGAAAAGGAGCAAAACCCAAAACCAAACAATATTTACCAAGTTCCAGATGTTACAGAGAGCATTAAGAACGCAGACAGTAATAATCTGCATAAAATAGTGAGGTCAGTTTAAATTATAGAATTTCAATACAAAAATTCACACATGGTGTTTGCTGTAGGAGGCTGTAGGAAAGTGGGGAGATTAAATGACTGCAAAAGAAAGGAGATGCTAAGTAGCACTGCTGTTTGGGAGGGAAAAAAAAGAAGCACAAAAGTAAGACTAAGAAAACAGAAGCACAGTAGTCAAGGCACCTTCAGAAATTTAAGATTTAGAGGAAAAAAACAATTATTTTCCAAAAATGGCTTCTTTTTCTCTGAAATTTCTGATAGAGGATTTGTACCTGTATGAGATACATACAGCATTGGTTATTACTGGATGAAAGTAATACCTTCCATGTTTTAGGACAAGGAAAGCTTGTGAGTCTAACTCAACAGGATTAATAAAAGCTTCACAAAATCATTTAAGTTTCTATGATGCAGGGTGCAGAAGAAATATTTTAAAATTTTGCTATGCTTTGGACATCTATTTTGGGACATGCTTGCTGATCTAAGTAGTTACTCAGTCTTACCTTCTTCCATGCTGTCCCTGAATGAACCTGAATGACTGATTGCTCGTGGTCTCTCTTCTAAGGACGTAGCACTTCCACACAGCTGGGAGTCATCATAGAGATCAAAAGAAGAGTCTTGAGCAGGGATGCTGTTTGAACGCATCATGCTGGGTCCAGGAAGGTTAAACTGTGATAGGTTGGTTGGACTCACTGGAATAAAAAGCTTTATTAATGAAGCACATTTCCATTAAGTGAATTTTGGTTCTGCACAAAATCGCAACGTAGGAGTAGCATTGTTAGGTGGACTTCATGCTGTTGAGAAAATGGAAGGCTTTTATTCCTACATTTAAAGCTACAAAAAAAAAGGTGAGTAGATGGCCTCAAAGGAACTGGAGCTGGATGGCATTAATCTTGTAAAACACGGGGTAACACTAACACTGATGTCTGAACACCCTTTGGCAGCCCAAGACAGAAAATCAGTGGGGGAGATTCAAAAGTTAAAGAAGGAATAAGAGGTCACAACTATTTAAAAAACTCTTCTAATTAATCAGTATCTGTATTTTATTGTTATACACCTGTATTACTGACTGCTGTTAAGACCAAAGTTTATTTGCACATGCAAGATATTTATCCTCTGATTTTTAGGAGCACCTACCAATATTTTACGTTAAATATTCATGCACAGGTCTCAGCTGAATCTCATCCTAATAAACAGGTGTAGTCAGACATGGCTGAAATCAAGAACAGCACTGATGAACCTACTTTAAGCTTTTGCAATGTTTGTTTGCCAGTAGGAAGGAAAGCCTGGCTACGGTGCCCCTGGACCATAAAATCTCAATGCCTAGAAGAAAAATTTAACCCTCTAGCCAAATTCAGCCTCAGTGTCTGGAGTTTTATTTTAGATCATCCAAGGTGTCCTAAGTTAGAAACTACCAGAACAGCTGTGTTGTGAGAGCAAATTATTCCATAGGGCTATGAAAAATTAAAAAAAAGCAAAGGCCAATGAAACAAATTTTAGACCCCATGATCTTGTTGTTCTCTACTTTGAGTTCACAAGAACTGTGAACAAAAAAGAAAAAGAGATAATTGTAAACAGAAAATAATATAGTGAAAAAACACTGCTTACAAAGAGCTGTGTCTAAAACTACAGGAGAAAAATTCAAAGCAGTGGCTTGTTTAGCAAGAATCCAATTAGGATCCAATTTCATTTTAAAAAGCAGCTTATCTTAACTTCTTTTCCAGCATGTAATAAAGACTAACATGTGTATGTCTGATCAAATTTCTTTTGAGTGATTGCAACGCACAGATGCCATAAGCTGTGACAGAGTGATAGAAGTGTTAATGCTTCAAAGTATGTTACTAATTCCTCAGTAAGGGTCTAAACCATAGAAAGTTTATTGTGAACCTAGATATGTGTCAAGTGCAGTATGGTTTTTATTCAGAATTAAAGCATGTATTAAAATTATATATATATATATATATATATATATATATATATATATATAAAACCCCAACTTGAATTGGATTAATTTGAAACAAGATTCAGAAGAACCAAATCTAAATCTTGGTATGTAATCAAATAAAAATGCAATGTGACTCACATCCCAAAATACTATATTGAATTCAAGGTTAGGATTTGGATTGTACTCAGTGTAGTTATAGCCAGGTCCAGCTACTGAAACACATTGAAAAGATCTGTCTCAAAGCAAACCTATATGTAGGAAAAATGCAATGTTTAGTTTCTGACATTCACTAAAATCAATGGAAAGAATCCCACTGACTATGAAACCTAAATGTTGAATAACTTTGAACTAGAAGCTAATTTCCAGCTCTCCCTCAAAATTTATCCCTTCAGTCAAATCATAAAGAATCTGTGCTTTTTTTTCCTCTGTGCAAAATAGGTGGTACCTTGACCCATTTCATTAACAACGCTGTGAGTTTCCCCTCATTAGTGAGGTAAACCAATATGGTGATGAAGATGTTAAAAATAAACTATCTAGTCTGGCAGACTAAGAAATATGTACAGTTGAATTTTATGGTTCTATTACAGAGGAGAAGAAACAGTGAAGGGAAACAGCATTTACCCAGGTTGGAAAAGTGGTATTTTCCAGTTGCAGATGAAGACATAGCCGAAGGAGAAACAAGTGGGGACTGACTGCCAGTGTCTTGCAGGCCTCCAGTTGAATGGGAGCGTAGCCATTCCTTGCCTTCCTCCTGACTTGTCTGCCGGGATGATGGCGTATACCTGAAAAACCACAGCTGACATGCTCAAGACAATGACAAGGGGATGTTCTGGAAAGAAACGGCTGTCACATAAATACCCTTCACCAGCTGGATAGAACAAAACCCTAGGAAAACATCAAGTCTACTCAAGTGGTTATCACCAGAGTATTTAATTAGGCAAAATTTTCCATTGGGTTACAACAGAAAACATACAGGACTTGAACCCTCCTTACTCTTCATTACCTGCCCCCCCCACCCTCCCCCACCCAAAACATCATTCCCTTCTTTTGAAGAGACAAGATGATGAACCACAGCAGACAGACAACTGAGCTGACAGAAGAGGACTTCAAAGCTATAGGAAGTGTACAGGTTGATGCAAAAGCTTGGAAGCTGTATGGTTAGGGTGGGGAACTGACAGAATAGAAGCCAAGGAATGTTAGTAACCACTTACAAAATGAAATCTGTCACATATCATGTGGGCAACTAATTAGACAACAGCAGTGAAACAGATCAACAATTCTGAAAAAGGAGATTGCATTGGTAATGACAGCTACTCATGATCATACTCTCTGCCGCTCTGAATTCTACCTGGCATTTTGTCCTGCCCCAAACTGAGGGGAGGGAAAGGGACAGGAAAAATAAACAATTATCAGAAACAAGTACTCTGGAAGGAAGAAGTTTGGCAATCAAATAATTATCAACTGCTTCCTATGGTAAACCAATAAAACAAGAGCAGTTTGACATGTGGGCTAAGAGGGAGAACTGGTAACTCACTGGTCCAGCCTTGGCTGAGCTGGAAGAAGGGCAATTCTGACAGTGATTAAAGATTAATGTGCAGACAGTGTGGGTCTTAATCAAGGGACTGTTTTTAGAAATGTCTAAAATAGTTTGCTTCATTCAGACAATATCCTGCTGAGAAATGAACACCTTCTTTGCTACTGTCATGAGCCATCACTGTTCCCCAAAACAGCAGAGCAGAAAGGGCTTTTGATATTCTGGCTTCAGGCTTGTGAGGCACAAGTGTTTCTGCTTAGAGAGACTAAATGAACATGCAATTTTTTTGTGTTGAGCTTGGGGTTTTGTATATATTTTACATCAGTAAACCATCTTGTCCTTATTAAATATTTACTTCCTTTCTCCTTTCAAAAAGACATCTATTATCTTTGCCTATAAATGTGGTAGAGAACAAAGTTAGTGGTTATCAGATTGGAAAGATGCCAAAATGAGAATTCAGGATCTGATTTTTGGACTGGGATCTCTGCACAATAAATCAAATGGATTAAATTTTTTTTTTTTGGGGGGCTAACTGATCATTCTTATGTGCCTATAAGCAGCTTTCCCACTCCAATTCACTTTCAGCTTTCAGCCACCATTACAGCTGTACATCCACAAACCTCGATCATCCCAACATATCCTCACGGGGTCCCCATTATGCCTTTAATGTCTTCCACCTTTTCCATTCTCTCCAAATCCAAAGTGATTGGTTTGTGATGGTAGGAAATTTGACTAAATTCTTATTAAGGAACAGCTAGTGCAGAAGGTCAGAAGGTGCATTATTGTGAAAACAGTTTAGCACTATCTCAAAATTTCAAAAATATTTTTTTTATAACTCACGAGATTTAACAGTGTAGTTTCAGTTACTGGAAAGCTGCAGAATGTCTGCATAAATCCACATATATGCTTGCTTGCCAAATCGTTTTCCTGGATTGGGAAGATGAGCTTCCATGCCTGATGAGACCAGCTAAGTTACCTAATGATCTACTCTTTTAACCATGGAGAAGAGCGAAGAGGGTGGATAAATTCTGTTTTCTGTGATGAAGACAGAATTTAGTGAAGAGTTAGTAGCAAAGTTGGACTCTGTGTATTGCTGGATAAGGACCAAGAAAACTGTATGAAGCAGCACACATTTTATACTTACAAACCTCGGAAAGTAAAATTAGTATTTTCTAGCCCTACCCTTTAGTAGCCCTCCAGTTCAAATTGCAGGAGTATTTGCACGCATTCAGGTCAGATCCATCTGTAAAACCTTGTCTTTCTCCATAGTGTTTTCAATAATTAGTCCTATTGAACTGCACAAATATCTTGTTCTGTCTTTTTAAGCTCTCCAGGATTCAATGCCTTTTAAGATTCATTGGATAAGGAAATGATCCCTAATAGTATTTACTTTCCATGGTATATATTAAAAGAAGATTTATTCCTTAGGCAGACATGGAAAGCAAAATTTCACTGTTAAAATTTACATTGTCTGGTTTGAATTGAAATTCCAAGAACTCTGTTATAAACATCATCAACAAAAGGAGAAAGAAAAATAAAGGCAGTGTAGAAAAGGTTACAGGAAAATAGAGAAGCAGCAGTCATGCTCAAAAAAAAAAAATACCTTAATCCCTTTTTGGGTAGTGTATTTCTGTCAAGCTGCATGCTGTTAAAACAAAAAAAAAAAAATCCCTAAGGACATACAGTAAACAGGACTGTTCAGAATTACAAATTTTAAAGGTCTAGGTTTGTGTGCATAACAGAAGGTCATTTAATGCTTTTAAATTAAACTTCCATGATAAATCCTTTACTCATTGGAGGGAACAATAGGACAAGGACTGCAGCACATTCATTTTTCATCTAGACATACTCTGGGCTGGGTCAATAGTAATTTGGAGACAGTCCAAGTCAGAAAGAAGTGCTTCTTCACCATTTCTAGCCTTTCTACAGCTTTGCTCTGCAATCTGTGTGAGAATCATATGGTCACAGTATGAATCTTTATTTTTCACAGTTGCTTATGGTAAGGCAATAGATTTCCAAAAGGAACGAAGGTTGTGGCACCTGCTAAGAGGCAGCATGGCCTTGCCAGAAGCCAAATGACAGCTCTGCATGTAGAAATATGTCCTAAAGATTCAGACTCTTGGCTTTCTGTTGTTGAGGGGCTCACATAGTAAGTTGATATTGGCAAGTACAATGAAAAGTGGCACCAGAGTGATGTTGTTTCATTTTCTTGCACACAGTGTCAGAGTGGCTGATCACCCAAAGATATGGATGTAATTTTCCTCATGTAACCACATCACTAGAAGGGCACCCACTAGCCCTCCTTCCAAGTGTCATTTGAGCATTTGATCATAAAGTCTTGGTAAATTTGTCTCTGGTTGATGTGGGTTGAATTAGTTATCATGGAGTAAGTATTGCAAAGTTTTCTCCCATTAGAACATAGCTTAGTGTCGCCATATGGATTAATTTGCAAAATGGCTTTTGAAAGCTTCTGTATTACACATCATAATCACTCCTCTAAGAAGAGCGATAATTTAGGACCCTTGCTACCCAATCAATACCCTTATCAAATGTGCTTCCTATTGTGTTGGGGATGATGATACTGTCATGTATCCTTGATGCAAGTAGATAAAGGCAGTGTAAACACTGTTGGCATGGACAATGCAATGCTATCAGGGCTTGGATGAATGGAAGCCAACTACTCTTACCACCAGGAAATTTTACAGATAATTTTACTCATTTCATAAAGGGCCTTGTTCTGCATTTGGAGGAAGCAAATGGAAGGAGAAAAGTAGCAGTATTTCAGCACAGGCCCACTTATCATGGTCCAAGTGAGTCAGTCAGAGGACTGTATTTTCAGCATTTTGCTCCCAACATATCTAACAAGACCCAGAATGGCTGGCAAAAAGACAACATAAATTTGAATTAATGATTCACTTTGTTTTTTCGTCACAGAGAAAAATGGGGCCTCGATGTTCCTTTATTTACCCTTATGCACCTCCTCTAAATTTCTAGATGAATAAACATGATCATAACACCAGTTTCTTAAGCAAACACTTAAAAGTCCAAATGAACAACATACTTTCCAATACTTCTTTCACTTAGAGATATATGTATTTCAAAGTAATCTGTAGCACATTATCTAAAAATAAAGGAGTCAGTGCTCCTTTAAACCAATCCCCAAGCCAAAAGGTGTGCCAGTTGTATAAGTAGGTTAAGAGTGACCATAGGATTTTCCAAAACTCTTTTGAATTCAATTATCAAATGAAATAGGGATGAATATTCCTCAGGATAAACATGGAGTTATTGCAAGTGTGTTAAAGTGAGTGTAGCAAATGCTCATTGTGTGTTTTTAAAATAAGAAAGCTTACAAAGATGTTCCTAGATTTCAGATAATTGTATGAAACCATTAGGCATGGTCTCATGTAACTATTACTTCAGATCAATAACTGCCCTTATCTTTTTAATACCTGAAATCATTCATCTACCAAAAGCTGGGTTCATTGCTTCCACAGAAACTGGGCTTTTGGTAAATAGACCTGAATTCACCTCACATCTCTAAAGTTGATAATGATAACAAAGGCAGTCCTTTCCTGAAAGAAGCAACGCATACATGGACAAAAACCAATAAAAAGTGAGGATGAGAATATCATAGTTTTCCTGATATTTTCCTTTGCCATGTAAATTGGACAAAGCAATCTTGAAGAAAGAGGACTGAAGACATAGGCTGAAGTTATCAAGCCCACTGCATCTCATTCTCTTTTGTTTATTTTACACTGCTGAAATTGACTGCAACTTCTATGAGAGAAGTTACAGGAAACCTTACATTCCTCATCTTCCTACCTGCCTTTAGTGATGAGGTTATCTTGGGAAAAGGCAAAAAAAGCATATCCTTGAGCTACATCTAACTCTTTCAGAGCTGTTAGGGCATAAAACAAATTATTGCAAGCTAAGAAACAACTAGAGAGCTCCATGATAGGCTTGGCCAAGCCGATATGAGTTTTACAAATGAGTTTCTGCATAAGGTTAGAAAGAAAATCTGATACAAGATGCACTGTTTCACACCTCAAAACCACAACTATCAATTATGATTACTTAAAATAATGGAAATTCTTGAAGGGCTTAAGTGCATTTCAAGGCATTTTGATAGCGCTCAAAACTAAACATTCTTTTAAAGCAAACCAGATAAAGCTAGTCATGTAAAAACCACTTCTACTCTGCTAATCTTAAAATGCAGCTATTACTGCTGATCAGACCAGTGTTTATTTCTATATTTCAGCAATCTTATGCCTTCCTTGCTGAGTCCTTTGGATCAAGCAGAAGAAAGTTACAAATTTGCAATGCTCAACAGAAATTAAGGGTTTGAAAGAACTACTGGTGATGCGTCCGTCTGGAAAATTTTACAACTAAAGCAGTAATATTTTCAATTAATCCCAGAAGATGTTTTTATTTTGGAATATAAGTACCTGCATGATTTTTTTAATCCCTCTAAAGTGTTGTAAGGTAAAATAGAACAGTCCTCCCACTTGGGGAGCTACAATGCTACGACAGCACAGTTAGACTTTTCTAAATATACCTAGTGCAAAAGCAGCAAAACACCTGAGATAGATGCAAAATCTACTTTCCTTCTAAAAAAGAAAATATTTTGCTTGCTTTTACTGGGTCAATTTCCAGTTGTTAAAGTGCAGTAGAATCTCACTGAACGATGCAGAATTTCGCTGGAGTAAACTTTGACACTTCAGTTGTCAGGCAGCTCTGTGTTGATGCTGTACCATCACTCAGTGGGTAGCCTGAAAACTGTGGGAAACATCCAATCATCCCTGGAGGGATAGGGGAGCAAATATAGCAGAGACCTTGCAGGTTTGCCGTCTCCATGAAAGGTGGAGAGACTCTTTTTTTGGAGGCAGTCAAGGGCAACTTAACTTCATAGAAAATGTAGATGTACCCTGAGATTTTGTTCTCATTTTCTGTGTTCTTTCCAGATATTCCTTTCTAAAACTTGATGTCCCAAAGTCTCAAGTTAAAGCCTTAATGTTAAAAAGTATAATGGGAGAGCTACTTTCTAAGACTTATATGCAGTATTTTAATTTTAAAAATGCTTTGTCTGAGCAACACCACTACAACTCTGCACACACGTTCTGCAAATTAGCCCACTTTCCATTTTTTATCTATGCAAATATATCCTGTCCTATTATATCCCTTCAAACTAATAAGCCTTTGATCACTCATCTTCAGTAACTCTTTACCAACTATTCAGGCACCTTTGTTTTCCCCATTTGCTTACGAAAGTGTTATCAGGAATAGCACTTAAAGCTTCAGTAAAATCAGGATTTTAATTGCATTTATTTACTGTTTTTCCTCTATCCAGAGAGCATGTTTTCCTGCAAATGAATTTAATTGGTCTTTATTATTTAAAAGGCTGTTAATGACTAATCCCATGATATCTGTTACTTATCCTATTTTGTTTAATAACTTCTGTATTTTTCCAAGCAAGCTGGCCATCGCATAATCCCCTTGCCCTCCACCCCATCTCTACTCCTCACTCCTTCCTCAGCATAGACCCTTTCAAAACTTTTCTCCAGTTCTAATGACTGCAGGATTTCCAGTCTGTGTCTGAAGCAGGGAAATGAAAAGTTCATCAGGACCAGTAAACCAAAGATATCTTTTACCTTTTCACTTCCTCTTAGTACGCTTGCCATTACTGATATCCATCAAATTACAGCTAATGCTTCAATGAAACAAATCCATATTTTATGTCATCTATCATTAGCTCTCTCTTCTCTTCCAGTTTGTACTGCAGTTTCTCTGCATAGACTTTATGTTGCTTTCTAGTTGTGCCTCATTATGCACTTTGGTCTTTCTGATTTTGTCCCCACATTATATTAGAACATGTGATTTTAAGGACTGCTGATTCAGTCTTTTACAAGCTTAAAGAAAAAGAAAAAACCTCCTTGCAGATAATATTTTTTGCTATGTCATGCTATATTTACTATAGTTAAAGGCATTCAAAATATGAGATTGCAAAGAAAAAAAGGACATAATGTGCTGCCAAACATATCTGTCTCCAACGTTGCAAATCAATGCTTTTGTTGTGAAAAAATAAAAATTATTTTGCTACATGTAAGTTTTAATATATAAGGGTTTAGAAACTTAGCACTTGTATCAGACCTTTCAGAAAAATCAAACTGGTAAAACCCTGTTGGGGCTATAATTCAACAAATGACACCATTTTCTTGAGGTACATATATTTGTTTTGAGGCCAGATTAACATGAACAATGGCTCTCTCTGGACTCAATAATAATATCCCCATATGGACATATCTGAAACTTAAAAATATTGCCAATGGCAAAGTATTTGGAACCACTGAAATTAAGTCACTTAACAAACACAAAGTATTAGCAGTGGGGGCTGCTCAGGAACTTCTGCCAAGCCATTAGTTTTTGAAATGTGATGTTTTAAGATTCTGCATCTAAATATAATTTTTGGCATACATTCATACTTGTTCATATCATTCTATTGATCTCACCATCTGTATATGTGGCACTGAAGAATTTTGTAAGCTTAGCATTAATAATTGACCTTTTAAGAAATATTGTCATATTCAGTTCATAGTACATAAATTCAAATTCCTATTTAAAAAGTAAAGGCACAGTGCAAACTACAAATTGCTCATGTATCAGTGTATTTATGACTACTGTATTGTTAACAACACTATGTATTGTAAGAGTACATTATATGCTTTATAATTATTAAAATATATATTATAATTTATTAGTATATAATAGTAATGTAATTTGTAATTATATTAATAAGAGGTGTGATTTTTAGCTGATATAGTTAATACTTATAAATGTAACATAAGAAAATTAAATCTATGAAAATTTTCCATCTAGATTGCTCAAGGTTTTGATTAGAAGGATTTTTATTTAATGCTGGCTCACTGAAAGTGAATTCCTTCTATGCAAATGATGGGTATCAAAAAATCTCTGAGTCTATATAAAGCACAAAAAAATTGATGTATGTAAAAGGTCTTTTCTCCTTAAAATATTTCTGCTGTTAAACAACTAAGTTTAAAATATTTCTGATAGATTCAGTAAAATTTTCTTTTTTGAATCAAAGGCTAACAAAATATTTAATATTGATTTTACAGTCCTCATGTGAGATTAAGAGTTTCACTGTCAAATCTTGAAAATTTTCATGGGATACAGAAATTACTTAGTGCCTTGCAAAGATTAATTTTTTTTTCTCTCCTGCAAAAGTCAAATAAATGTTTCACCAAAAAAATTTAAAAAAAAATTAAGAAAAATCTTGGTTCAACTGTGCCAGCTTGGCTGCACTTTGTATAATGTAACTTAAATGTTAAAATATCTGCATATCAAAAAATTCTTTAATAGGACAAATACACAGAAAATTGTTTTCTTGCATTTCTTTGTCTGTCCTAGGCACTTGCCAGGACTGAGAGTATAGCAAGGATCTCATCTTGTAAACTGTCTCCCTACCAGTGAAACTGCACTTCAGTAAGAATCTGTGTAATGATTACCATGCGAGAAGCAACTTATCAAGACTGAGTATTTTAAGGCAAACAGGTCAGCTGAAGACCAGGACACAGCAGCTCTGCCTGTGCTTCCAGCTAATGGGAGGAGAAAAGCTGGGGTTCCACAGCTGGGGGTTTGCTTGCTTTGGAACTGCCAAATACTGGGACAGCAGGTGGATCCAGCATGTAGGAATCATTATGTACCTGTTGGCTGTTTACACTTGCCTTTAATTAGACAATTTCCCCTCTTTTCTCCCTTTGTCTCCAGAAGAAGGGAACCAAAAAAATTTCTTAAAGATAGAAAAAGTGCTTGTAAAACCTTAAAAGGCAGTTGATTCCACATTACAATGCCTTTCACTCTTTTCTTCCTTCCTTTTTTTACATAAAGGACTAAGCTGCTAACTAAACAGCGTCCCTTTAGCAAAACAGGTGGAAGGTTTATAATTTTGGCTCCTGTCCTTTTGCCTCTCACTTATTTCGTGGTCACTATATCTATAGGCAAGCTCACCTTTCCGAAAGAGTAGATCTGACGCTGCCAGTCCTCATGAGCAGGCTCTGAACCTCCTGAGTGCTTGTAGTCAGTCCAGAGAGAGAGCCATGATGGCTAAGAGGAAGGTCAATAGACTCGGAACTGGTGTGAAGGCTAGTCATGGACTGGTAACTTGGTGTGTCCTTACTGCCCGCTGAAGAGCTGCTCAGGTTTGCAGCCCACACAAGACCACCTGATGTGAAAGAGTGCACTGAGGCAGGACTGGAAGCCAGGGAGTGACTTAAGCTTACAACATCTGCATTTAAGTCCGAAGGTTTACTGAAGAGGGGGCTGCTGCTACCACTTTGCCCACCTGCACTGCCCATGCTGCCTGTGCCCGAGGATGGCGATTCCAGGCTGCCTTGCCGTGCCAATGTGGTACTAGGGCTGGGCATTGCCGATGTGGGTTTCACACCTTCAGTACTGGGTGCAGAGGCAGCTTTACCACTTGCCTTGGCACCAAACAACCTAAATGTAAAACAAATAGCTTTAGAGAAACTGATAGCCACATTAAACATTCATGGCACAACATCCTACGAGCCAAACTACACATTTTTAATTACTGCTATGAAAATCACGCCTACCTAGTTGATCAATCACAGCACAAATTTCAATTCACTTCACCATTTCACAATAATCATGGTTTGTTTCTTTGGCAACCACTCTTATTCGCTCCTATTCAGATGCGCTCTTTGCACAGAGACCCTCCCAGAGAGAGGTAAAATAATCACATTTTTGTCTTATTAGTTCATAAACAGATTACACTTTCACCCAAATTCAGTAATTAAGCATTCCCAAGTCATTAGCTTTTAAACTCCTCACTTCTCAAATCTGCTTAAATGATTGCAACATCTTGCAAAATCCTTCATAGTTTAATAAACATCTAAGTATTTGTGCAAAATTCCCCTCTCGTTGTTTTTCTGCACAGATGGTCATGTGGTCATCAGTCATGTTGGAACCACTCAGACAGAATAAACGGCACCATGGCTAAATGGGCACAGTTTGTCTCCAAGGGCAGGAACGATAAAAGTTTACTTCACATAACATCTTCCAGCAAGTCCAGATATGAAAATTCTACGGTGATGGTGAAAAAATACAGTGCAAGTCCCTTAAAATTTGAACTAAAAGGTCATGTGATGTTTGAATGTATTTCTGGAAATATTTTAAACTGCACTTAATGTACAGCTTATAAATTAAAGATAAACAAATGCAAAACTTATCATGATGTAAAGTAAGCATGTCTAATAACGTAAGAATCCGTTTTACATTTTACCAAGCCCACAAAACGAAGCTGCACCTCCCCAGCTGCCTGGAGATGCTGTTTTGGTAAGTAGGCACTAGAGGGCACTATTGGCTTTTTCTCCAGCAGAGCAAGCGCTCCATCCCAACTCATGGAGCCTTCATCCGGATTTATACTTCCAGAAATGTTACAACAGAGCATTTACAATTTTGCCAATGTTTGTGTCGAAAACTGTAACGAAGCTGCTAAGATAATGAAGGAAGCGTTTGTAGCTGGAGCTGCCAACAATGTGAAAGCAAATTTAACTCTTTAAAATTTAAAGAGCTCTTCAGTTCTCTATCCACAGTATGGCAATGCCTGTCCCATTAAGAAAATGTGCCTGAACATAGTATCCTTCCTCCCTTTGGGGGTTTACCACAGTAATGAGAAGAAACTGCATGTGTGGCTGAACTTAGAATCATAGAATATCTTGAGTAGGAAATGACCCATAAGGGTCAGTGAGTCCACCATCTAAGCTTCAAACTATGGTTATGGGGATGTACCTAAAACGCTTAAAGATCAAGGAGCAGCCATTTCAGGTCTGGTAAGGTCTTCAAATCTCAAATAAATGATTATGTTGTATGAAAAAAATATTGCCCTTTTATTTTCCTGTACTTGATTTGTTTGTGGCAAAATATTCCCCGAAAAGGCTTTTTGAACAGTACTTCAACATATTGAAAATCTTTGCTTTATAGTATTGCAACTTCAGGGAATCACAGAAATGCACTAACCTTCGAAACGTGGGGGAAGCAATATCTGGGTATTTGGATCCTGGCTGTCTAAGTCCTGGTGTGCCAGAGGCGCTTGCTGAAGTTGGGCTGGATTTAGGGGAGCTGGACAGTGAGACACTTTCAGAATCTGACACGGCCACTTTCTCTTTTTCCTTGTCCGTCTGGTTGATGGTGACAGGGCTGGACCTCCCGGACCCGATCTTGCTCGGCTCTCGCAGTTTAGTGGCAGCAGCACCCGCAGACTTGCTGCTGACGTTGGAGTCGATGCTGCTGGTGCTGGAGCGGTGGCCGCCCCTGCCAGGGATCCCACTGCCGCTGGATTTCGATGGGCGAGGCAGACTTCGGTACTGCAGAGTTGTCTTTGAGCTCACGTGCAGGACGCCATCATCCTGGTTTTGCGAACCGTCTAAGCTCGTCTTCCTCCCTGCGCTGGACTTCCCACTGATGGCTGACGATTTTGGTATTTTTCCTAGCGTTGCTGACCCACTGGTGATGGTTGCTCCACTTGTGGTGATTATAGTAGAAGATCCCAACGAAGACTTCTTGAATCCAAACGACCCTGTAGCAGTTGATCTCCCAATGCCAGAGGGAGGCTTTTTCCCTTCATCACCACTGCTTTTTCCTGCATCTGATGGAGATCGCTGTATGGAGGCTCCTTTCAGAGGAGTTTTCACTTTTTCTGAAGCTTTTGCGTCATCAGTTTTTCCTAAGTAAAATTATATTTTAAAAGATCACTTGTGTTTAAGCTACAATGTCTTAATACATAATTTCAACACTGTATGATTACAATCTCAAAAGGAAAAAATACACAAATAGAGTGGCTTCCCTGAGGAAGCAGACAGTTGGGTCTTTAGACCCCATCAACTATCTGTAGCAGGTATGACACATTACTGGTAAGCTTAAAATATTAAAAGCTTGAAATTCCTGTGACGACTTCCAGTTTCATATATAAGTGGAAAATGTAGTTGTAGAAAATGATTTCGAATGAACTATAAGGAATTTTGACTATTTTTTTTTTTCTGTTAAGAGTATTCCTATATGAAAGAAATAATACTTGAAAATAAAACATTAAGTGTAATAAATATTTCCTGAAGTATGACATCAATTATGCATGTCAAAATTAGTGGTATGTATTTTTTTGGTTTTCACTGATTACATCTTTGCAGCTTATGACTAAGTTTGTTCTGGTTTTAGTTACACAAAATTATCAGGGAGAGATTATGTAACGGTATGAATTGTCTTGATCTGTAAAAATATCAATTACACAAGTTAATTAGTCTGAGCTGTATCCTTGATGTCTTCTCAAGATTTTTGATATTTTGAGAGGTTTTCTTCAGTCCTGTGTAGGCTTGTGACTGTATAACATAGATTTCTACGTTTCTTCCATATTTTCTAAAACTTTGTAGTAACATGCAGAAAAGTCTAAGTAAGAAGTTGTTCTATACCAGAAACTACCCTCTTCCTATTTTACAAATAGATAAAAATTGCCATTTCAATTCTAACTTATCTCTAAGCATCTATTGTATACCACTAATAACTCCTAAAACATACCGAAGTTTTTAATTAACTCTTCAAGTAATTATGGAAGCCTTGGAGGTAGATGACCTAATTTCTCCTAAGAAACTAAAATGTAATAAAGAGTAACACCTGCAAAGCAGAACTACCCCCATTCATGTTTTTATCCAGCACACATCTTACGCCACACAAACAGATGCAGTGCCATGATACATGGCAAACGTACAGATCATTAGTATTTAAGGCCTCAGTTCTGGGTTGCACAGTGGCTGTCTGATCACCTTGACCAAAACAGATCTAGAAAGTTTAGCTTGGCATGTAGGAAACCTTTTAGTATTTCTATTTTTCACTGCTATTAGAGGACTATAGTTTCCATATGACCACCATGGCAGTGCTCCTCAGGGATCTCGCATACCAGACACTGATCAATGTTTATCAGCTCTAAATTTCAAAGAAACAAAAGGGATTCATAAAGGGTAGAAATTTATTCTGAGGAGATCTTTGTTAGTTGCCTTTACAACTAGGGGCTGAAGCATGTACTATTTTGTCAGGACATGACAAAGCTCCAGAAAATGTTCAACTGAGAAAACATATTTCCTTAGTAAAATGATGGATTAGGATTAGATGGTTTTTATAAACATAATATTTCTCCAGCTTTGGGGATTTTTGCTTCAAAACTAGGTTTCAGAAGTGGCTACTACTTCTGAGAGGCCATCCAAAATTAGGTAAGAGGGCATTTAGCACTGAAAGTGTGTAAGAAGATATTTTTTTACATTTTTTTTTCACTTAACAGTGGTCTGCAGAACACCCACAGTAAGTGGAATGTGATATTTCAGCTCTAGTTCAGAAACAACTAAAAATATCATTCGGAGTCCCCTCCCTTGAATATTCAATCTTTTTGACTCGGCTTCTAATATTTGGCCATTTCTATGCATATGCAGAATTATCAAAGGTAAGGTTTTCTGGAGAACAAGGATAAGGCACAGATGAGTCCAAAAATACTTCTAAGAATTAATAGATATTGACATACACAGACGATAGCATAACAAAATGCAATCACAGTTTTTCTTATGGATGCACCCATGTGTACTGAATAGATTATTATTATGCATGTAGGAAACGAAGTTACAGAAATGAAAAAGTTATTATAATATTACAATCTTAGCTTGCAGTCATTTATGGGAGGAGAAAACAATATGCATGTATTATATATACATATATAATATCCATCAATTATTTTAGGACCACTGTAATCTGAACTACAGAAGCTTCCTACCTGGGGTCTTGAGTGCACTTGTTCCTGCTTTGTGCCTGGACTGAGCTGCTCCTACTTGGGCAGTCATGCCTCTCCTCCAGGATCCAGTCTGTGATACAGAGAGAGATGTTTTCTGCCCTCCCTTCTCTGACTCTTCAGACAGCCCCGAGGGAAGGCCTTTCCACTTGCCACTGCTGTCTACGCTGCTGTCAAAGTCTTCCTCTGGTTTCTTCAGCTCTTCAGTGCTTCCCCAAGTTTCACTGTCTGTAACTGAGCGCTTCTCTGAGTCTGTCTTCAGCTACAAGAGATTCGCATGAGAAATGGTCAGTCCCAGCATCTCCATTATTTGCTGATTTCTTAAATCATAGTAGGGGAGGAGAATTTGGTCTATTTGAAGTAAGGGCCACAGAAACTTTCCTTCAAAAATATTAGTATCCTGATTCCAAAAGTTTAAAAACATACAGAAAATATAACCATTTGGGGATGACATTTCTGTTTTATTTTCTAAAGATTTATTCCCTTTCCTTTGTAGATAAACTATAATGAAGTGAAATGTAATTCACTCTAATCATCAGTGGTGATACCCTATTGTTCCTCAATTCAGTCTGGATTTCAGAAGTGAATCACAGTGCTGAGAGATTTTACTAAAAGCTTGGGTGAGCAAATTCCTGAATATACTATTAAAATCACCTCAGTCTGGCTTCTTGCATTTTCCTACCCAGGACTTCCAGTTACTGGATTAGTAATATTGCTCCAGCAGAACAGAGTATGTTGTGCCACCAATGAACAAGCATAGCATCTTCCCCAGCATTATTCATGCTGCAGCTGATGGCTTTTCTACTGGTTTGTCTCCAGAGAAATTTATTGTTTCCAACAAGAAACTCTCCCTAGCTATATCAGCTAACTGAGCAGAAGAGAGGCTTATGCCAGCACTACTCATCTGTGATGTGAAAGCAACCAGCTGAGCTCATGCTTCCTCTGAAACTCAGACCCATGTGGAGGATGCACCAGTGAGGACCTAAACCCCCTGTGGTATCTGCCTTCCCTGAGGCATGCTGATAAGGGAGTAGCCCAACAAGACAATGTAGAAGCTGTGAAAGTGGCTTAAATAGAAAGTCTGACCCTACCCTCTGTGCTTGACTGCAAGACTGGTTCTTTGTGCTGACAGGCTATTTGGTGTAACTCTTCCTTCCTTCTGTGTTTTTCTGCAGCCTTCTGACCTCAGTCTGAAGCCTTATCTGCACATTGCCCTCTTACCACTCCTGCTTGCCTCTGCCCCTCTTTAACAGCAAAAATATCGTGCTGCTCTCAGGTATCACCAACCTAAGAGGAGCTGCAAAATGGATTGCAGCTATTATTAGACTATTTATTATTCTGTGCTGTCACAGCTCCTTCACCTCAGAAACCATTCTGTGGCTGTTTCCTTGGCACTGCTGTCATAAGTAGGATTAATATATAGTTGTTTACATAGTTGTTTACATCGTTGTCAGCTGAGGTGTACAAAATGCCAACAGCTCTCTGAATTTCCATAATTACATATGAGTTTTGGGCACGCTAACACAGATTATGGGTAAGGATTAACGGGGGAAAAAGCCCAAGCAAATATCTACAAAAGTATTGTAGGGTCCTTCAAAAGAGAGTTTTCATTAAAGTCATTGTTACAATATGTGTAACATATAACAACATGCTTACAGACATTTTACCATAAATGAATGACTTTAAACATATAGTCATACATTTTTAAAGCAAACTGCATAATTAAAAAAAATGAGTAGTACAATACTTTCTAAAAGCCTCTCTTCACCATTATACTTATTTTAATAAGAAAACATCAACAAAAAATGCAATTTCTGTCTCAGTCTATATCCAGCCCTTACTGCCCCAATAACTTAAAAAGACTAAGAAAGGGAACTCTGTGTTGCAGAGTATCTAAGACCTGGAAAAAAAGCCAGCAAAATGAGTATTCTGTTCATTTTAGCTTCTGACTGAGATTGCCAGCTAGCATGGAATACAGCAAGTTCCACTTAATGTGCCTGGTAAAGCATACCTGAAAAAGGTCTTTTCCTAGTCTTTATAATATAAAGAAACTCTGGAATTAAAGTAAAATTTGAACACGCACTGCATCTCTGTCTATCAATGAACCATTTGCAAATAAAACAAAGGCTTATTACAGAGTGGCTAGAACATGAGATAATCCAAATGAAAACAAAACCACAAAGAGTTAAATAGTCAGCCTGAGATTTCCCAATCCTGATGACAAGTAAGCCAGAATTAGCTGGCCATCACTGTTGATGTGAAAGGGAAGAGGCTGGTCTCCAGTTAGCAATCATGGAAGTCCCTGATTAAGTGGGAAAGGCAATGGTAAAAGGCTGAAGAATGTTGGCATTTGAGCGACTATCTTTGCATGAATACAGCATTGATCTGATATCTCTCCTCTTGGCGATTAAAGTAATTTTCATTCCAAAAGTAACTATATTTCCCTATTGTCTGGGGAAAATGACAAATATGTGTTTTTCCCCTGCTCCCCTGCTGCAATCTACATCGGCAAAACAGACCTCTGAATTGCAGACCCTGGCTGCCTGCAGGAGTCTAAATGGAATCAGAAGTGTCCATCTTGTGTCCAGAATACTTGACATCAAATCACTGGAGGCAGCCACTCTTCCTCTATGCTGAGTGTTCAGACTCAAAGTTCCCTGCTTGTAAACAGGAGATGACAGGGCAGAGAATACTTTCCTATTGACAGAAGTTTTTCTGGTTTTATTCCTTTTTTGGAGGGAACCAAGTCCTGCAAGGATTCTCTATTGACTTCTCTATCACTTGCAATTTTGAAGGGAGCTAGGAAGAAATGCTTGGACACTTGCCACAAGAGCTTTACATACACAGACACACACATATATCTGTATTATATATCTAGTTTGTGTCTGTATGCTATGAAACTCTATTTTGACACTATCCATTTTTAGCTTGCATGGATACTTTAATCCCTGGACCTAAGTAGGGCAAAGACAATCTCTGCCATTTGAAAGGACAGTACAGTCTATATATTTCTACCCTAATGTGTTTCAGCTCATAAAAAGCAAAAATTATATTATTTTTTATTGTGTTATCTGTTGAAAAAGATACTCCAAATGGGCTGAAGTGAGTAGAAATCCATGATCACAGATCCAATCACACTGTGGTTTTTTTGTGTTAGGATGCAGCAGGGGCTGGGGACCAGTGGGGGCTCTCCCAGGGTGGGCAGAGCTGGGTCTGGGCCAGCACCTTCAGCAGTGATGCATGCCCTGAGAGCAGGGAATTTGGAATGCCAGCTCACAGCCCAAGGCTGGGTCAATGGAGTCTATGGATTCTTGCATTCTGGTGTAATAGAGGATTTTGTAAGATATGAATACCTCATTTGTTTAGAGGCATTGATATCAACCATTTTCTTTTGTTACCCTGCATGCCTTGGGGGCGTTGCAGCAAATAGCAAAAGTTACTCACCTGGGCATGAGTGTTCTTCCTTGAAGAGGCTGTTATGTTGGAATAAGAGCTGACAGATGAAGTGGTATTCAAATCGTCTGTGCTGAGGTTGTCAAGAGTGTCACTGAGGCCACTGCTAACCGAGCTGCTGTCATCCCAGCTGGAGAGAAAGGACCACATCTACTTTACGTACTGTTTCTCATGGGCAGAAAGCATCTCAAAATCAATACATGAGATCACTTATTTTTCAAGTGATTTACCAGAAACTTTCCAGTACTATTTCCTAAGGTACAATGAATATTGTTCTTCAGACTTTTAAATTCATTATTCACTTGCCGTCATGAGGTTGCTTGTTCAATTAATGAAAGAAAGATGCAGGTGTCCTTGAAAAATTAACACCAGGTCTAAGTATAAGTCATTAAAACAGTTCGTTTCATGCTTCATTGCGATCACATTCAGTACACTGGCAGGGAAATCCATTAAGCTTACCTGATATTGCTAGTCAAAACATTGTTAATATCTTGGAGAAGACCTGATGAATTGCCAGACTACCAAAAAAAAAAAAAAAAAAAAAAAAAAGGCAACTTTTCTGCAGATTAATCCACTGACAGTGAGAAGCCAGTATTTTCAAAAGTTTTATTTTCTTGTCATCAGTTTGTCTTCAGTCTCTGTATAGCTGGTACAATGTCATCAAAATAGGAATCCCTGAGAATACCATTACTGGAGCTGACAGAGAATACATTATACATCTCTTAAGAAACACAGCCTGTCAACTGTTTTTCTTTGGGAGATTGAGGCAAAGGATGCAAATGAGAGAGAGGCTGCTCTTACAGGAATGGCATTACCAACTCTCATAAAAGCCTTGCTTTTGCAAGGAAGGGAAGTCTATCTATTTCTCAGACTTTTCTCCACAGAATTATTTCTCTACGGCATCACATTTTAACTTTTATTTTACTGCCATGTACAGCATTATACTTCCAATATTATTGCTACATCTCCACCTGTTAATCTTGTTTTGTATTATTCACAGGCCAAAAGTTTGAAAAAAAAGCACCTTATCACTTTCAATGGGATTCATCTCCTATAATTTTAGGTTTATAAAAATTAGTTATCTCACTTAAACTATCTAGGTGTTCTCTCAAACCAGTATTAAAAGCAGCCTCCTCCAGGAGGCAATTCATCCTGGCTTAAAGCATCTCAGGCTTGTGGGATAAACTGTCCACTGAAGATGCCTCTTTTTCTTTTCCTCTCTAAGAGAGAAGAGGGTTGATAAAGCCTTTTCTAGATACACAACTTCTAGAAAGACAAAGCTGGGTGTTTACAGCTGCTGATAAAGTATCAAACACAAGAGAGTGCATTTTATCTTTGTTTTGCTGTAGCTTCATGAGATGATTTTTAGAAAAATAAATGTAATTCAACCTCCTAGTTAAATTAAAGCTCAGCACTATTGCCACTAGTCATTCAGAGCAAACAAGAAAGATATTTGTGAATCCTTATTTTACATTTGGAGTTTTGGGAGACAGCAGCAGTGACAGGGAACTACATGGAACAAAATGTATGCTGATGTACCTGAAAGTTCAGTGCACTTGTCTTGTATCATAGCAACTGCAGCAAGCATTACCTTTCTTTTGAGAAAGGTGGAAAATCACATTAGGAAGCCAGCTCAGTGACATGATATACATATTTCAGAGGGCAAGAGTTTATTACAGTACTGCACTTTTCACCACTGAGTACAATGACTACAAATAAATATGTCTTCTGCTACATTTCCATGTGATAAACACGAGTGATTTAATAATGAAATTATAATGTCATACATAATAGGTTGTCCACATTCATCTAAGAACCATCTCTGAAGCACTAGTCATTTTTATCCAGAGGCTTTCTGTGTTTTTCACTGTCTAATGTGATGCATAATTTCACTGATGCTAAAAAGCCATTAATAAAATGCTGTGTACCACATGGGAATACACCTTTAGAACAGTGTTAAGATGGAGAACCTTAAGGACAGATAAAAACATAAATAATATAAATGTGATTAAGTTGCATAAAAGATAATATTACCTAATTAAAGCTTCTCTTTAAAAAAAGAAAAATCATAAGCCAGATCCAAAATTATATATATTAGATACTTCCAGAAGGAGCATGAACTTTTAATGTATGACATTCATATTAAATAATATTTGACCATCAGTTTTCTGAGTCTACCTAAGACTCTAAGAACAAATTTCATCCTCTTTCCCCATGCCGCATTATTATTATACTCTATTTTAATTTTTCATACTTCATTTTGTGCTCCTTTTTCTCTGTAAGATAATTTACATTTTCTAAATTCTGGAATAGTTCATCTAATTCACAAAATATAACTATGCAGCCAAAGTTTTCAGGCAAATATTAGTATGATTCTGTTTTCTACTGTGGCTTCTCTGTGGTGTTTCACACACATCACACCTCAGTCACCAGTGGATTATTAGTGGGTTTGGGGAACGCTCGTGACCATTTGGATTTTTTTTTCCTCTTATGATAGGTGTTTGAGATGTTTTTTTAATCTGGGGGCTTTCATACACCAAAATTTCTGACAATATTCAGCATTCAGGAATATTCAATATTCAGGAATATTGGAACACACTTTTTTTTTCTTCTGGCATATTCTACGGACTGTTACAGAAACTGATGCCTACTTGAAACAATGTTTTTTACCAGCCTTTTGAAAAGACATGATAAAAACCAAAAACTGCAACAGCACAGACCATATCAGCTACCCCCTTGGCAATGAAGATTGCTGTTTTTATGCATTTTAATGTATTATCCAGAATTGTTTTAACATGCTCATGCAGCTAAATTTTTCTTTTTCAGTACCTACTGCTTCTACTTTTACAGGCCACTTTCCCCAAATCTAGATACTAGAGCTGCTATCAGCCAAGTATTTTCTTGATAATGAAAATGCCTTCTTTATAATTTGGAAAAAAACCCTTGATGATTCATATTAATGTATCCTTTGAACTAGCAAACTCATGACAAAAATATCTAATAAAATTATTGTGCACCACTTTGAGATTGGAAACCCATTTGTGTGAGTCTGCAGCAAACTCTAATTTTAGTTCTTTTTCCTCCTACCTTTCATCAAAACAATATTCATTTATATTTTAATATACTCTCTGAGATCCATCTTTCATTTTTTATTTTTCATTTACTTTTCTCTTTTTCACCTACTTTTCTGTTTTTCACACATTCTACAGTCTATGACAGATAAGGTTAGCACTGCTGCTCATTAATGTGTTACACCACTTTGCTCTTAAAAAACACATTTTAACTACTTATAGTGTTGACAGACTTTGCTTCATTTTTCTTGGTATTAGACTCAGGCTGATTTCTTTAAAAGAAAATGTCAGCAAATGAGACTGAGGCTCCCATAGAAAAGTGTATTGTTTTCTCAAGTTCTGGCAACTTCTTGTAGAAGCCCCTGGATTCCAAGAGGATCTGGAGAAGGACCTTGATATTCAGCAAGACATAATATTCTCATTAAGGATATGGATTTTGCAATTTCTAAGAGAAATCTTAAATCTGGATAATTCATAATCGTCTTCAAAATCACTGCTTGCATGTACCTGACAGATTTTCAGCAGCTCAGCTCCTTCTGCTTTGTATGGGTTCAAAGCAGCAAACCGAGAACAAGCAAACAGCCCGGTAGTCACTGCTCTCACTGCACCACAGTGTTCGATAACACAACCACATACTATTTTTTTCTCTAAAAATGCTTAATTAATTTAGTGCTTGCAAGAGGTCTGCTTAAGGGATTAATCTGAATTTTGCATCAAGGAAAGATTCTTTTCTGTCTTCATTCAAAGAAGCTGAAAGTTCTGTAACAAACGGGACTACAGGAAGCATGACTGAAGCCCCTGGTTTACCAGACTCCCTGCAATCTGCAAGGTGACTTTAACCTATATTTTAAAATAAATTGGACACCAATAAGGAACTTCTAATTTACTTTAGTGGTTTGCATTTGACTTGCAAAAACATAATGCATGGAAATATGTACTTTGAACCTACATTTTGCTGCAGGGATATCTTAAAATTTAGGTTACTATCAACTCAAATTGCATGCCAAAACCCACCACCGCTTTTTTGGTCTTACTATTGCTGTACCTCAGCTTTACATCTGAAAAATGGAGTCAAACGCATGCACAAATGGTCAAACTGATGGCCACTGTGTTACAGCTTTCATCCAAGAACATGCTTTGTGCCCTCTGACTTTGCTCAGACTCTTTGCAGTAACTTTGACAATATTCTTTCTGCTTAGAGTTGTGTTTTCCTTTGATGTACTAGTTATGCCAATGAGATCATTTGCACTAGCTATCCCCTAATTTCAGCATGTATCTTTCAAATCTGAATAATTCTTGCCCATGTTGATACAAGACATTGTCACTAATTGGTGAAGGTGGCTATGAATATTGCACACATCCCAATGCTTCAAAAATTGCTCCAAATCCTTCAAGCAATGTTTCAACACCTTGACCATATCAAATGCTCCATAAAGTTCAGAAATCCACAACCTGCTATTTACAGAGTTGGTCAGTCTCCACTATCACTCTTCGTCTCACTTTCATTAGTGTGCACTAGTACTGAAAAAATCTCCTCATAACAATCCTCTCATTGACCTCCCTACCTTATAATGTTCTGGAAATAGCAAGGTGTCTGAAGGGAAAACACAGTGCTTAACATCAGTATGTAGAGCTGAACAAATATTACAAACAGATTCCAACAAGTAACCTCAAATGGAAAGATAAATTTCACTCAGCTGTGCTCATGGAACTTGATTTTATTTGCTTTCCTCAAGTATCTGGGATTTTTTTTTGAGTTTGCACACTGAAGTATCTGAACCAAATGAGGAATATTTTACACAAAATACGACATTATTTCAGGCATCAAGCAGGCAAGAAATAGAGCTTTAGGGCAAATATGCAATTTAACTGTAGGCTACAAAATGAGGACCTGCCGATAACATGCAACACATTTTTCTGGATTTTTTCATGATGTCTGAAAGTAAAAATGCACTGGATTAGGAGAGCAATGAATTCTGAAGGTAATACCACAAGAGGGAGTGGTATTAACAATCTGTATTAGCTCCATGGATACCTAAAATATTCTCCTTTCAAAGTGCTTGTTTCAGAAAATCAAAGCAGTCCATTTGCAGACAAGACGTGACAGAGCACTTAGACATAATCATTGTTCTGCCCACCTTTCCTGCTTCTACTTTCAGCATTTTTCTGCAAGCCCTAAAACCTGCCATCTTATTGAAGTTCACCATACTGTTAAGCTGGGTCAGTGCCTGGAACTTGTTTTAGCACTGGCATACTTCATTAATTTTTGAGACCACCTCCAGCCAAAGTGCCAAAGTATGCAAATAACGAAGCTTTTCACAAGATCATCAGACACAGCAAGACTCCAGTCAATCTGCTATCATGAACACGAGAAAATTATGGTTCCTCCAGTGTATCCAGTCCTTGCACAATTTGATAAGTTGCTCGCGTTGTTGTCTTTGGTTCATTACCCATTTTTGCAAGCAGAAGCAGGAGTTACAGCTTTCAAAAATACAGATCTAGAAAACAAAACCAGAATCTTTTCTCTTAAAATATTCATTTAATCAGAATAACTGTTCTCTCTGGGGAGGTGTGTAGCAGAATGAAAAGGAGCACTGTATTTGTCACAGGTTTTGTACTGCATATGGAGAGCTTTGGACCACAGCAGTAGACACACGTACCTGATTAGGAATGAGAAATCCTTAGTCACATTCTTGCTAATGCCAGTGGAACTCACATACCCCCAGGGACTTTTGAATGGATTTGTGATTCGAGGAATCTGAACACATTTAGCAAAACAGCCTTTACTTGCTTTTTATAGTAACTTTGAGCTTTCAAACTGTGAAGTCCTTTTAAATACTTCTAAATCCTTCATTGCCATAGCAGGTATGTGCAGGGTGGTGCCCAAGTGTACTTCTCCTGCTGGGGGGAATGGTCTTAGAGGAAAAATAATACAACTGAGATCATGACACAAGAGTAACATTCAGAGATAAACAGAAACTTGACTTCTGAATGTTTGAGGACCTATAAATCCATACTAAGAGCAGATCAGTGGTGAGCAGCAAGGTGTTACCCCTTCCTTTGCCTGCACACAGCTCACTGTTCTATGTCAATGAGTCCATAGATGATCCAGGTCTCCCTGTCCCTTTCTTAGAGCCTCTGGATGTCACTAAACAGTTTTGCATAGAAACAGCAGATGTATGAGAAACACCAGGAATTTCTTTGATTAGTACAGCACACTTCCATGTTTGCCAAGTAAGATTCTAGTACAGCAGTCTACTACAGTGGACAGGACTTGGACACCCTCAGTTAAACTGGATACTTATTTAAATTACAGTGTTCTAAAAACACAAAATCCCAAGATTTAGGTGCCTGTGAGGTGAACAGCTACCTGGGGTGCAAGACAATTTTTGTCAGTGATGTGCAAGGCATCTATATTTAATGTGAGTTAGGAAATAAAAAGTCAGCATTTAATCCCCTAGGTAGTCAACAGACAAAGGTAGTTACCTCCAGTGGGTAAGCAGGAAGAACTGGAGAGATAACAGCAAAGCATAGGACTTAAACTATATGCCCACAGTAGAAAGTTTGAACTTAGTACATGTTTACTTATACGAGTTAAGCCCGGCAAGTGGAAGATAGTATTTAAGCTACTTCATATATAAAATCCATAAAACAGGGAACAAAATGAAAAAAATCAGCCTCCACAACACACTCCATGCAGGTGGTCATCGCTTCTCTACGGAGTACCAGTGAGGTGAATATTAACATGCATTCTGGGCTGCTGCCATGAACTCTCTTCTGACACCCATATTTCAGGTCGTGTTTCAGGAGAGTAAGACAGGATTCAGCTGAATATAAAGATTTTATAGCTACTTCCATAATTGACTTTTGAGAACAAAAATGATCTCTTAGCTCATTAAGAGGAAAAGATAAGAAAATAATTGGACAGTTTTACTTCAAGCGACTCCTCACTAACATGCCAATATATCAGCTGGCAAAATTTCTCCTTCAAAGTTCAATTCAACATGAATTAATCCTTTTTAAATCTTCTGCTGTGATCTCAGCTCTTCATTATTAATGAAACAGCTACACTGACCCTTCACAGACAGATTCAAGAGGGCAGAGAGTTTTTAAAATCAATACTTTCCTTTATTCCACAGACTGTAAGAGCCATAGCCCAGGCTCTGAATCAAACTAGAAACTTACAGGAGCCATAAAATTCCCTATAGCTATTCTATGCTCACAGCTAAATGAAAACATAGCCAGTAGGACTCATACTCCACCACTTTTTCCTCGGCGAGTGTAATACATTAGCTGTCATATTGAAACAAGGCAACTACTGAAGCCTTAATCCTGAATTACTTTGAGGTCTTTAAGTTAGAAAACCATGCCATGTGCGTTTCAAAATGGAGGCACTCAGCATATTCGAAGGAAAATTGTTCAGAGTTAAAAATGAGTGCATTTATGCACCTGCTTTATTGCAGTATCACATTGCAAGGATTTTTTATTTCATGTTAGAGATCTATTTTATATAAGAAGAGCCAACTAGAAAATTATATCCTGCTACAGAAAATACAGCTAACCCAAGAGCACAATTAAAGAAAAATGCATTTTTGCAAGGTCAGTTAATTTCCATATTCTTCCAAGCATTTAATAAGTGCCTTAAGAAATTGGTTTTAGACCCAGCCGGGGAAAAAAAAGAGAGAACTAATGGAAGATTTACACTCCCTGAGATAATTATACATACCTTGCAAAACCTGCATACCCACACCACAGGATCTGAATAAGTCCTTGCCAGAACCCCTTCTGGTTTCCACTTATTTCTGAATACAACACTTAATCTGACGTGATGGGGACAGCAAAAAGTCATTACTTAGCTCTAAATTCCTAACAGAATGTATAAACAATCAAAAGAAGGAATTTTGTTAAATGAAATTTAGGCAAGTTAATAAAACAATAAATATCTGACTAGGAAGATATTTTGTTTCTGGAATGTACAGGGTTGCTTTACTTTTTTTTTTTTTTTACATGAGCCACAAAAACAGCCTCCATTTTAATTATATTTTGAAGAATCTTCAGAAAATAGTAATATATGGGCTGAAGCAAGATGTAAGAAAGCAATTCCATCAAGAGCTGTTGACAGTATCACAACAAACCAAGTGAGAAAATCTTTTGATGGAATTGTCTTCCTGCTGCTGCTTGTTAAGTTTTCTACACACTGGATACAAGAGATGTTTACATTTTTCAAATGCAGATTCAGACAAGCTAATTACCATTAGCTGAAAGAGCATAAGTAAACAAAAACTGCCCATGCCATTCTTCAGAAGTTAACAGCAATATAAAATCCTATTACTTGTTGTTACCTCATCACTTTATGAAGTAAAAATCTCATTCTTCACTTTGTGTAGGGCCAGTTCCCATCCCCAAAATTGAGAAGATAGATATGATGCCCCAAACATAAAGAAGTATGTTATGGTATCTGCATTTACACCCAAAGAAAAATCGTACCAAAACCAGCCCCTTAAACACTCTGAGATAAGCAGAATTTGCCATTCACCTTTGCGAACTGTCAGTCAACTGCTTTAGATGGGAGAGAGGTATTAAAATAGCAAACCTCTTCGTTCAACCTTGTCTCTACAGCATTATTAAGAAAACAAACAGATCTTCCTGATAATTGTTCAGAGGAGAACTATTCCCAGTAATTATTTGCCCAGTGTCAAAAATCCTGATTTACTGTTAGCCTCTTCTGCTGTTTACAGTCTCTCATGCTTAATCATCTTTGTTGCTAGAACTACCTGTCTTGTTTTTGGTTATGAGCAGAAGCAGGGATTTATTTATCTTGTCTGCACCTGATTTAATTCGATCTGAAAAGGACAGTGTACATAACTATGTTAGCAGAATGATAAGTAAATCTGTCTTCATTCTAGTCATGATGTAGCAAGTCTTAAATCCAAGAGTTTTATACAGCTTTGCTATTGTGGTAAAGCAAAACTTGGAGCGGTTTTGGCTTGTGGTGAATATTTGTTACCCTACACTGTCATTTGCTTAGAATGGGATGATGACAGACAGAGATTAAACCAAAATTTTTATACTGAATTTGCAATTTCACTGGGTTTTAAAAAATCATCCTTTACAAGTGTAGGCAACAACATAGCATTGGACCCCTCATATATCCCTGTCACCTCATTGCAACACTCCCTAAAAGCCTTCATAACATGATCCCAGAGCTGGCAGCCTTGCACTGCCATCCAAGTAGAGCATTCCAGGAAGAGCATTCTGGCTGCAGGAAGGATCTCTGAACACACAAGGACTGTTGGAAAAACAGTGCCTCTGAAAGTGTGAAATGAGTTGAGTCTTGGTGGGACAATGGGCTTCCTCACCCATAGCCTCATGCCAAGTTATTTTTTCCCTGCATGTCTCAAGAGGAGGTGCTGGTTTGTTGAGTATAGTGATAGCTGTGACTATGGGAAAAGGTGCTAGTTCAAGGCCTAAACAGTTCTTAATAAAAACCTTTCCCCTTGAACCTCTTTGAGAGCTTGATCCACCCAAATGTTTTCAAATAACGAGGTAAGCCTGTTTCCTGAAGCCTAAAAGGATTACTTGCTTGCAGTCAGCATTGTGACAACAACCTGTCTGGCAAAGGCCAAGTTAAGCAGAACACAAGGGTCTTTCTTCACTTGGTTTTGTTTGCCATGATTGTGTCTCACACTCTCGCTTCTTTCCCAAATTTTGCTGAGCAATGACCCAGGTTACAGCTTTAGCAGAAAGTGGGAAGGGACTTTCTCCTGCATCTGCATAACCTGGTTTTCAGCATCAGTATGGAATAAAGGCTTCAGTGGTCACACTCGCTGTGCATCTGGCCTTCAGGGTCTTGATCATCACTGCTGCCTGGACAAAAATACTGGCTGATTTTAATAAAACTTTGCTTAAAACATAAAGGTCAGAAATTACATTTCTTAACTCTCAAGCAAATACACAGCCACATGAAGACACAGGCAAAACAGAAGTATTTCTAAGAAATGTGCAATATGAATTAAATTTATCAAACATTCATGATTCTATACATAAAATCAGAATGCTTATAAATTAGCAAAACCAAAACCTTAATGCAATTTAGATGTATCTTTAGCCTCTTTTTAATAAATAGGTTTATGGAACATTTTTATTCAGGTTTGAGATTTTTAAGATCCTCTAGTCTTTTTGCCCACAAAGGCCAGGGTCCTGAATTTAGAAAGCAGATTTCAGACCCTTATTTACAGAGGTTTAGCCATACAAGCACTTATTTGACATTTGATTATTTTTTTCAGTATATCAAATGTTCTAGGTTTTCTTGCTCTGCATTAAAGGCTATCTTGGCATTTATATTATTGACAATGCTTAGTTTAAGATAAATTCTGTTTGAAGAGTTTAATGTTATCTTTAATCCTGACTTGTGCTAGGCTTTTGCATCAAATCTAAACACTATTCACTTGCACCTTATCTTACATGACTGTTTTTCACATGGTCGTTAACTGCAGTCATTGACAGTAATAGTAATTTCATTGTTCCCAGAGATCACAGCTGTCATTAATTCTATCACCAGACATTTTCAAACATATTTCTTATTCCATATGTTAGTGGTACCCAATCCCTGTTGGTCTCATAGTCTCTTAGCAAGTCCCTATGCCATGTGTTTATCATCTTGCCATTACGGGTAGGAGATCACTTATGAAACTGCTACTTGAGGTTTCAACCTAATCCTTATCCAATTTTAAAGAGTTTAGAAGAGGCAGGGATTTAGGAGTAAGTTATAGGCCAGAAAAACTGCTTAGGTTACTGGACTATGAAAGAGCAAACCATCATGGAGCTGTGGGGATATAAAGATAAGTGGAAATCTTCAAATAAAGTATATTTGACAATGTACTATTTTTTAAATAGAAAATGAAACATCATGCAAAATTATAAAAAAATAACTGTATTCTCAAAAAATGGTGTAACTTAGGAACTAATTTTTAAATTTCAGTCAATCTATACTTAATCATATTAAAATCAGAAATAACTTTCTTGCAGTGAGAAAACAGGTGTAACAGGACACTACAAATATTCTTTTTGTATCTTAGCTTTCAGATGGTTCAATTTACTTCACTTGATATTTCAAATCATTGTGGAAATGACTTAACATTGAACAAAAGTACCTTTTAGTAAATTGAAGCATCTTCAATGAAATATTTAACATATACTAGTTATATGAAAAAATGTATATATAATAAAATAATAAAGGTTAACATAAAATGGCAACCAAAATTTTAGAATATAATTTCTTATTCCCTAAATGAAACCCATTTGAATTTCTCTTGCAACAAACTAAAAAAAAAAAACAACTCAAAATTGAATGCAAAACCAGAGCCAAAATATGAAAAATTCCTTTAAAAAGAAGTTACATATTTTGATCAAATATCTAAAGATACACAATGAAAAAACAATAACCAATTTTTTATGCATATTAAACATTTCGGTATTTTTCCAGATACTTCTGGAGGCATTGCTGCCTTCTGTTTTGTAAACAATTTTCTTCAAAAAAATAAAGAACCTAAACCCTTTAGAAGGTTGCAGTCCTTCTGGATAACAGAATAATTCCCTTGACTATTTTTAGCTCAAATTTCAGAGAAACAGCACTTTAAAAGAATCCCTATCAGCAGGAAAGGTGGCTACACTAATGTATCTCACCATGAGTTCTCCCTTTCCTGGGGATGAAAGCTACTGAAATTACTATTATTGCCAGATTGACTGAAAGAGAATAATGGTGCTCATGGATTCAAGACACTTTTGACACAGCTTGTAGATGTGGTGTGAACAACAAGTTTTAAAAAGGGGACGCATTTCTGCCTGTAAACATTTTCAGCTGCAAAAAAAAAATGCCTGATCTCCCTTTAGACACATAAATAACTGTCTGCGTGGATTTACTCCCCACATATCAAAATCTATCAAAAATTTAAGGAATTAAGTTCTGGCTGTTTTTAATGGAATCTGGAAGATTGGGAAGGGCACTGAGGTCAACACCAAGGGGCAGAAAAAGAACTATCTGATAGGACTGAAGAAGTCACAAATGACAGGGACAAAAGTCCTCTGGTTGGTCCTTCCCAGCCCACCACGACCACACGTGTGTGCCTGAGGAATGGTAGCAGCAGACAGAGACCATAGGGGAGGAGATCTTGGCACTTGCTGGGCCCTTACTGTTTGTCAAGGCTTTGTCAGTCCCGCTGCATCCTGTTGGGCACCAGGCACAGGATCTCCCCAGGCTGCATCTCACCTTGCTGCATTGGACACCTCATCTCAGAGCCAGTCTAAATGTCCCTCCAAAATGATGATGATTCCATTTGGGCTTTGCAAGCAAGACACATTTTAAGAGCAAGTTATCCTTGCAGCTGTGTGAATTTTTAATTAAGGTTAGTAATACAAAGAATAAGTTCAGTATTTATTACTGCCACCCAACAGACCTCAACCCCAGGCAAGCTGTGAAAGTGGGGAAGTGGATCTAAAACCATTGAGAAAAGAAAGAATGCATGCTAACTTCTTTCAGTTTTTCTGCATAAAAGAAAAAACAAACCAAAAATAAAAACAAACAAACAAAAAAAATAAACATAAAGGAAAGGCATGAAGACTGTAGTCCTGCTGGAAAGAGAACAGAAAGGACTAGAATCCTCTCTACTGCCTGCTGGAGAAATGAGAATTAAAATTCTCATCTGCAATGCTGCAGAAAGAATTAGGATGCAAGCAAGGCAGCAAAGGACCAGACAGCAAGAGATTGTGGATATATGATGGACTGCAGCAGAGAGGGACAGCAAGCTCAAATCCTGCATGAAAAAAGGGTGAATGTCACCTACAAAGGTCAGAGCTCTAGACATAAGCAGGGAGTGGAGTTTGGAGAATTGAATTGCTGCATCGTCTCTACCCTAGACACATACAGCCAGACAAAGGGCACTACAGACAGCAGCACAGGGCCTGCAGCAAAATCCCTCCCATACAATTCCAGCAGATAAATAAAGTTGTCTTTACATTAGTCAAGTACTTTGTTTACTTACTTTTCACCTGAAATTGCCCTGTTCTCTCCCATTTAACCTAAAATTCAGATAATTTTTGCTCTCTGGCAGACCACATAAAATTATCAGAAGCAGCGGAAATGTAAGGGCAGAGGGTATTGCAGTAGTGAGAACAGGTTATGGCAGGATGAAAACTCTACTGTAAACTCACCTCTTAAAATCCCCAGCACATACAATATGGACTACTACTGATATGATAGCTCTTCTACAAATAATCCGTGCTTATAACACCTAGCTTTCTTCCTTGTAAGAAGTCCCCATTTCCATACGCAATCCCCCCAAAATTTCATTTTCCAGGAAAGATATAGAATTATTGGCATAAATATACAACATAAAATGTCCTAAAGTGGTTGTGAAGAACTAAAATTTCAGTAATGGGGTTCCTATCTTATACTGTGTAACACTTAGGATTATTGTGCTAAAACATAACAGATAGGACCAACTATGAGAGAAGTAACATTTATTTTGGTATTAAATTTCTAGAAAAATTAATGGTGAGTACCCTTTTCTTTTACAGTAGTGCAGAAGAAAATCCTGCAAAAAGCACCACTCCCTTTTCTTGACCATATTGCTTCAGTAGCTGCAAAGGCAAAAGGGCAGCAGTATCACAGAGGGAATTTTTCAATTGCCTTGCTATTTTTGCGGCTTTTTCCAAAGGAGTAGAACACCAGAGAGAACAGTCAGAGGACCTCTGACCTTACTTCACGTTTTGCTAACTCACTGCCTTAATAAGGATGGTTGCTCTCTTATCCTTCATTCATATCTCTGATTTTCAACTGGCACCTCTAAATATTTCCATTGCATCTAAGAGAAATCCATGTGAAATCCACATCTTATTCAAGTAATACCCTTCTAATGTTCTGATTGCAAGGCACTTAAATGCAGATGATTGTTAAATAGGTTAAAGATTCATTTTTAACAACAATATGAAAACTGGATGTTGGGGACAATATACGCACACTGTTCAAAAGCCAGGTTTGGGTAGGGTATAGGGTCAAATATAAAAGGCCACGGGGTACTCTGTGTTTAGCAGCAAAGCTCTGCGTGTGGCCTTCCCCTCTCTTGGTATTATTTCTCCTTCCCTGCTGAGGCACCTGATACATGTACTGGCTTAAGCACGCTCTTGCATTTGGCCTCAGATTCATTCTACAGATATCTAGGCGTCAAGCCAAAATGCCACTGTCATTAATGCTGGTGAAGAGTAAAGCTGAGAGTGCCAAAACAAAGTTCAAGTCGGAAGCCAGTTCCAGTCGTTTGCAAACAGACTAGTCTAGCTCTTGACAGGTGCTCCCACATAGAGCTAAGAGAATATGTTTGCTACAGATAATTACAGAAAACATCACAGTATTACTTCTTGTGACAAACAAGAAGACTCTGTTGGATTTTCATGCACTTATTCCAGTTCTTTTATGAAAAATTGTAAATTTACTCCTTCCTCTTCCTATTAAAATATGGGTATGAGTCAGGCATGGTCTATTTGCAGCACAGCAAAGCCCAAAACCAACAAGGCAGTCAGCCCCCACTTTTTTTTGCTGTTACTCTGCTATTAAAAGCATTTGGCAGAGTTGAACATTGCAAGCTGCTGGTTCAGGCCTCTGGTCATTCTCAAATCTGTCAAATGCAATGGCTTACACTTGGGAATGCTTGAGTGTGCATCTTTGGAAAATAGACAAGCTATTAAGTGGTCTCCTGTAGATTGTGCAGCAATTGAGTCCATCTCATTATATCTTGTTTTTCTCTTCCACTATCAAAATAGTCTGTCAGTAGAAGTCACGATATTTATTTGCTAGCAAAAACAATTCTGACATCTACTGATACTTCATTTTCTGTTTATTTGCCCTTTGTCTTATCAAATTCTTCAGCTTAGGTTTTTCTAAAAACTTTTTGGCTTTTTGTTTGTTTATTTTTTATGGTATAAAAACTTTTACCAGAGTTTGTCTGAAGGAAATTTTCACTATTTTATTTATAGTTCAATTGCTTTAAGTAATTTCTTTTAAAATCCTTTACTTGAGACACTCACAAAAGCAGAAGTCTCTTGGGGAAGAAATGAAACAAATGGAGATATAAAACAACTTCAGTAATTTTAAAAAAAACCTGAAAACAATGAAATATATTTAATAAAGCAATGCAAATTTAAACACCTGATCCTAGCTAGCCTTTTTGAAGGAATTAGAAATTCATAAGGATAGTAAAAATGTACATTTTTAATATTAGAGTGAAAATATAAGCCCTTTATGTTCTAAGGTATAAATGATCCCTAAACATCCCTCCCCTAAGATCAGCATTTTCCTAAGATTTTCCTTAGAGAACAGAGGCTGCCTTTGTTATTAAACTGTAACTTAGAGGATTTTCAGCACTTACTTTTAAGTGATACAAAAGACAAGTTTCTTGACATTATGTAACATAATTTTTCTTTATGACATGCAGGATTTAGGTAGAGCTCAACATTCTCAACCACAGATGTCTAAAACTGTAACACTTAAGCAGTTAAGTACACCATTAAATGCCCTGATTTCCCCAGCTATTATGCACCCTTCAGTCTGTTGACAATCTGCCTTAAATTATGGCAAATAATGCATCTAAGCAGGGAAAGCAGAAAGGTCTTCTTTTACTTCTTTGTTTCCATCCATTTCTCCCAAAGATGAGACAGATTAATTTGCCACTTCAAATTAAGTTAGTTTCTTAGCCTCTTTTTACTTTTAAAGTTTGAAGGGGGAGGAGTTGGTTTACTCCTGTGTACTAAGTCTTCCTCTTCTATACACTGATGCTTTTTATTTCTCTGAAATAAATGAACTTTACAAATACTGAAGAAAATTTAATGGCAAACTGCTAAAATGCCCTGCTGCTTGATGCTGCTTGAAAAGATCCTTCCATTTGAAAGTTAATAATTTCTGAGTCAGGTTCTGAATGTATAGTACATCAAACTTGACAGCTTTCCCAAAGAAAGGTCTGATGATTATTTTAGGGAGTAAGAGCTGATGAATATTCATATTCCAAAACTAAACTCACTGGCTTATAGCTCTTCAAACTAGCCATTTGGTTTCCTCTGCCTTTTTTTAATGTGTCCTAGGTGCTTCTTGCTGGGAGACAACTGAGAAGCAGAAACACTAAATTGTATTTTCAAGACCACGTCTTCTCTCTGCAATATTATTAAAATTAGTGGAAATTTGTGACACACATCTTTTGACAGGTTATTCTCCACACAGAAGTTCACTTTTTGGGACTGGGAAGGAACATCTATTGTGATTTGCATATGGTCCCCTAAAAATAAAAAAACCCAACTTTTACATTGCAACATACTGCAGTATAACTTAGAGTATGTAGGGTCAGCAAAAAGCCCCAAAATCTGAACATTCTGAATGGCTGACGATAAAGCATATCATGGATCTGGTGTATGAAAAAAATTCTCCATCTCCCAGATGGAGAAATCCAGTATTGAAAACAATGAGTCCTCTTAAGTGAGACCAGGCCATTAGTTCACCAAATTCAGATAGCAGCCTTCATCTCACTGCAGCTTGGTACCATTAAATGCAAATCAAAAGCTGGCAATCATTTCTTATTTCTTAAAATTCAGGCATCATTTTGCAAACTGCCACTTTCCCATGCACTGCCATTTATATATAATATACTGGGTATGTAGGCTTCAATGTACGGCCTAGTAAGTTCACAACAAGCAGCACTGTGAAAGATAAGCCTTTGAAATGGTGTGACATTTCAGGGTAAACAGCTGAGCCATCGTTTCCTTAGCAAGCCATATTTCATAGCCAAGATTACCTTGTGCAACTGAGAAATTGTCTCCTAAGGCCATGACATGCTACACAGTCCTATGAATCTGTCCAAAACCTACACGCCAATAACTAATCATGTAAAGTCTTAATGAGATCTTCAGTTACTCCCTTACTGAAAGTGGGACACAGACATTATTAGGATGGGACATGAATTCTCAGTGAGACATACTTGAGAGGAGAATACTGTATGCAAGTTCAAAAATAAATTAAACCCAAGAGGAATTATCCATAGCTTAAAAACCTCTGCCAGTAAAAAGAGGTCTTTTATTTCCCCTTGCTCACCCAGCAGCGCTATGCTGGCTCTGTACATTGTATTTGGAAATGACACAAACAAACAGTATTGGGAGGAGAGAGAAGGAAGAACAGTCCCATTGACATGATGGCTTCCTGGCAGTGAAATTAGAAGTAGTGTTGGTAGGGAAAAGCAAAGATAAGTAGGAGAGAACAACCAAATCCTACTTATTTCTGCCAGTGTCTAATTTACCCAAACCCAAAGCTCTCTTTGCAGGCTACGTGTGGCCTCACCTCCCCCAGTGACAACCCTCCTCAGTGGTGACCTTTTCCTGCAGGGCTCAGCAGCACTAATTTACCCTGTCAGCCATCCCAGGAGCCTCTTCTAACCTTAACCCTTGTACAAAAACCTTAGGTATCATGGTAAGCAGAATTAGTAGCTGCTGCCAGAATCAAATCATTAAAGCCAAATGAGTTCATCGACATTGTTGTCACTACAATGAACAACCTAATCTCAACTGCTGTAAAAAATATTGATTAAATGAAAAGATTTTAAAGAAGTAGCTGCAGTTATTTTCAAGAAATTGCCTGCAGAAAAATGTAATCTGGAAACAGCATTCTGGAAAATTTATCTTATGTTGATCTAGGCTGAATTATTTTACCCAACTTCATTCTCACTGTTTTCTAATCAGTTTACTGTGAATTGATCTAATTTAATTTGATATTCGGATACTTGATGGATGAGAATTTCCTTAACCATTGTTCTGCCACTATAGAGAAAATGTTTTCATTATTCTGTTAATATGTCCATTAACTTAGTGATATATTAAGAGCACAATGAATATTAAAAACTTATCCAGTGACAACAATCACTGTGAAATGACATAATTCGCCTGTTTTTTTGTGGTTTATGTGCCAAAAAGAGTTTTGAAATTGCTAAATGTCATTTTGTCTACCATTTTGTCTAGCAAACCATTTATTACAACCTGCTCTGGGGGTTACCATTTAATAGGCAGACCACCTACAGTGTGCACACAGTTATATAACAACACAAAGTGAGTCAGGAGATTCCTCTCCTTGATTAGATAATGAGCTCTTTCTGAGTTCTCATGTACCAGGTCCAGGAGACTCGTTATTTTATAACAGAAAGCAACTATCAGTGAGAGAAAATTACTGAAAGCTTTATAAAATAGCTTTTACCAAAAAAATAAAGCAAATGCAAGGGAGTAGCACTAAAGAAACAATAAATATGCTTGGCATTTTCTCTTTCATTTCACTGTAGCTGTTTGTAAAATATAGCAGGCCTTCTTCACATTGTGAGGATTATGTAAATAATATACACTTAAATTTACTGCATAAAGTGTAAGAATTACTTAACAATGACTCTTGATTCCCTGTGGGTCATATTCCCATTGTGTGGCTCTGCATTTATTTTCTCAAATTAACTAATACTAACTTCCTGCCTTTGAGAATTCACTGAGCATAATTTTAAAGTGTTTCCCTGCTTTTCCTTTCAAAATTCTAAGATGTTTTTTGTCCAGATACATCACATTAAAAAGATATCAAGGAACAATTCTTTCTGACATTGTTACCAAGTGCTAATTGTACCTTTATAATCAACCACTGCCTTGCAGAAAATCAATAAATACTTTATCAAAATGGACATAAACATTACTATCTCATAAAAGCCTTTTTTCTAAAGCACTATTAGTGATATTATGAAATCTATTACTTTACTTTTTTTATCCCCTCAAGATCTTTGTATTATTGACTACTGGGTCTAATATTATTTTGCTTTGCTTTTTTGTCTTTTATGCTCTGACTTCTTTTCTGATAGCTTTCTCACAGATATTCTCTGCAATTGCTTGCCGTCTAGTATTTACTGCTAATTTTTATATTAGTATTTTATGCAACTGCATTTGAGAAAACCTATATAAAAACCCAGCCCAGTGTGAAGAGTCAATTTAATGAGATGCTCTGGGCATAACATAAAATCTTTACTATGGGAAATAGAATATTCAAGTGAGAACAGCCAGATATAATTATTTAGCAACAGTGCTGAATTAGACTCCACAGTGAAACAAAGGGGCTTTCCAATCCAAATCTCTAATTTCACAGCCCCACTATCTCAGTACAAAATACCCTCAATTAATCTTTTCATGAACAGTTATATTCCATCTATTTTAGGAATGCCATTTCAAGGAAGAATTCTGCTGAAAAGGAACAACGCCCAGCATGTCTGAATCATTAAGGAATAACATTAGGTGATGCTTCTGTCTGAATTTGAATAATGGCTGTAAAGCTAACTTTGCAGGAGTTGTTTCAGATACTTTTTCCTAATGGCTCCTCTAAGATGTATGATAGTATCCTCCAGAAATAATACTGAAATGTATTAGTTGAATATGTTCCCTGCACACTGGAGAAACAGGCAACTAAAATCTTTGCCCCAGAATATTTATAATTTCCATAGTGATTAGGAGACAAGAAGATGAGAAAACAGCCAGCATAAGCATAGAAGCACCAGTGGTGACCACATGCAAGAACTGAGCAAAGGAGCAGATGAAGAAGCCAGACAAAAGTTGTTTGCCTAATCAATAACATGAGAAGTAAGGGTGTAAATACCAGATCTATCACAGTTAATAAAAATAATACATCCTTACAGTGCAGAAATAAAGCACGGGTAATACATGGATGTTTTTGAGGAAAAATGGGTGTTTGACTTTTGAAAACTAAACTCTGGAGGATTAAAAGGGCTCATAACCAGGCTACAAAGCCAGCAGACTTAGTACTTCAATTTTTAAGAAAAAGATAGCTCTTTTTCTTCTGTTTCCCCGATTTCAAAATAAGGAAAATGCTCAGCACTGGGATGTTCGGAGTATCAGAGAATGTTTGTACATGTAGATAAAGATACTAAATATTAAATACCAGATACTTCCTAAGACTGATGATGGCAGAGTTATAATAGAATATTTCCTTCCTTTGTAATTTTAACAAAAGGAAAATATCAGCATATGCTGCTTGCTCATTTCTACTTCTTAAATATACAGTAAGAGACAATGTAAATTAGGTCTAGTATACAGCACTGTGCTGCCAAGCAGAAATTGGTAAATAATTAGCAGATCCGAATGACACTGTAAGAGTAAATTTTTAATTATCTAGTTTATCAGACTGGAAGAGCCCAAGTAGCTTCTGGAATCTAACGCATTTTTGTAAAATTCTTTGATGAATAATTTTACTCTAGCTGTAATCACTTGGAGAACATATCTATAATCACCAGGGGAACATTCTCACTGCCTTTTCCTCTCTTTGGCTCATAGTGTCATCATTTATCCGTTACCTTCCTAAGACAAGCCTTATACTTTATCCTTCAAGAGCCAAAAACTATGCTGTGCCATTGCTAACCACTTAAGGTCACAACCTCTCATTTTTTTTAACACCCATCCGTTTTCAGAGTGATATTCAAAGTCAACCAGCTTTAGGCAAAGAGCCAGCACAGACGGTGACAGCATGAAGAGGCAGTGCAGCTTGTGACCACCACTTCTTCCTCCACTAAAACCTGATCCCTCACTGTACGCACACAGAGAGGCACTGACTCATGGGTGTGGACCACGAGCACATGCTCACACCACCTGGACAAGCACCTGCAGGCAGGACCCATGTAGGCATAGATACGATGGTATAAATGTAACGTGCTGGTTGGTGATTTGCGATGATGGGTTTTCTGCAGAATAGGAAAGCAACACCTGGAGTTTGTTCAAATCTTTTGTGACATAGGGGTGGACATGGTAAAGAAAAATGTCACAACTTTGTTTTCTGAAAAGTTGCCTACAACAAAAAAGCATACCCACTTTTCCAGTCAGTCTAGGGAAACAGACCATGTGGATTTACTGTACTGTCACAATTTAAAAACAATAAGTGACATAAGATTAACCCAAGAACTTCAGACCTTTGCTCTGCTTGCCTCTTCAATTATAGCTTACTATTTGTTTTGGGATTTTGGTGTTTATTTTTCAAGATAAAGCAATTCAATCTAAGCAGCTTGAAACAGAGATTACTTAATAAAGATTTAATGATTTCCTCAATATGTTTGCTGTAAGTTGGGGCTGAAATACACCTGTAAGTTTCCAATTTTGTATTACGTGAAAAAGAAAAGATTGGGTTTTGTAATGGCAAACTGAACCCACGTTGTAGTAATTTTCCTGGCTTATCCTCTGATTCTTTTATTAGATCCTCTAATTATTAGAGTCCCAAAGCACCTGCACACAATACAAAGAGTCTGGCTGAAACCCAGAGCATACTCATCCTTTTTCAAAAATTCTATAAAACATATGCTATTTTGTCTGAGAAAGCAAAACAGACTTTGCATTTAAATTATACAAATAGCAATATGCATCCAAAATGTCTGATTGCTTCCACAGCTTAGTTGGAACTTACCAATGTTTAATATTCAAAATTAAATAACTCTTAGGCTTAGAATTTGAATGACTAAGTCTATGACACAACAAACTTCTGCTGAGTAGGTAATGGGACCTCAGGCTATCAGTGTTTATAGCAGTAAATGTTCCAGGCTCACAGTCAGGGAGATAAGGCAAGCTGCTTTAGTAAATCACTGCCAAAAGGCAGCCAATCACCCAGGATCTCACCCCAGCATTCTGAAGCCCTCTCATCACCCATAAATGCCATTTTGAGTTAAAGCTAGAAAAGACAAAAAAATCAAACCTACTGCTTGGCTGCGTACACACAAAAATAACCACAAGCCCAAATGAAAACAAATTTAAAAAAACCTTTTATAAGCTAGAACTTTTGAGGAAGACATAACAGTGATATAGCACATCTCTTTTAGCCTATTAATTACTCCAGTTAGACAACTAAGCTTCAGAGGTTAGTCACTAATGAAGATGGAAGGTGGCCATAAATGGCTTCACTTTATAGGGTGAAAAAATTCCCTACTTAAAAGCTCCCCATTACGATGAAATACTTTCCCCACTACCTATGTTAATAGATGTAATATTCAATTTGAAGAGCATGCTAGCAGGTGACAGATAAAATACAAATATAGCTGCAGACAGCAAAAACATTTAAAATCTGTTGCAATTAATTAAGTCTCTGCCATCTTGGGAAACTTTGTCCTCCTCTCACACTCCAGGCTTCTTGGCTATCATGTTTGTTACCACCCACCTTGCAAAGCTGAAATAATTCTTTGGATGTTCCACATAGCATCAGTATGTCAAAGAATTATTTTCCAAACTGAACACTGACAACAGCCTTTTGCAGTTCTTCCTCATTCCTGACTACTGTTTCTGTCTCCCAAAGTGCAGCCAGTGTCTATTAAGTTTACTCTGATGTTAAAAGAGATTGAAAGATAAGCTGGAAGAGGACAGAGGTATTGAAAATTGGTACACTGGAAAAAAAACCTGAGACTACAGAACCAATCTGGAAAACAAATGGCAATCATCTTATAAATGTAACTGAACAGAAAAAGCAGGTTCTCATATTTACTGCAGTGACAGAGAGGGACAGAAAAAATAATAACATTTCAGAATGGACCCATTGGTGAGCTACAGTCTCATCATCAAAAACACTGTGGCAATAAATTTGAGAGGGGAACATTATGGAAAGGCCTATAGCTAATTGCTGAGTAACTAATAGAACCAAATACCTATTAAAATGGAGAATCAGAGTCTATTTTGAATTACTGTCTATTCTAGAAAGGTGTAACTAGAGGAAAGAGCTTGGTATATTTTTCTTTGGCTAAACAAACAAGCAAACCAAACCAACACATGTTGAGTATAAGAATGGAAGTAGCTGGAAATGTGAAAAAACCCCCAACCCATAGAACACTACTACTGGAATATAAGAAAGCTGGTCAGACTTAAAAGACACCCCAGGAGGTATAATGGAATTCAATACTGCTTCAAAAGGAAAAATGCAAGGAAAAAGAAATGACCAAATTGAGTTAAAAGTGCGAAGGTCAGAGAAGTCCTTTCTTGTAAAGATAAAATGGGGAGGAAACCAATTAGTAATATGGCCTCAGACAAGTCTTGCAGGCCAGAGATAACGCCAGAGAAGAAGCATCGTGAAGTAATGCTACCCAAATGGGAATACAGAAGGCTTTTATAAAAGTATCAGAAGAAAAAACTAGCACTAGGAAGAGAAACCCATTAAGGAAGGAGGTTTAACTTTAAATTATCAGTGACTCAGAAAAAACTGAGGTAGCTGCTTACTTAAAAAAAAAAAAAATCTATCTCCAACAAGAAAAATTAAAACTCTGCCAGAAGTTTGTTCTCAAGAAATCCTTGCTTTACCAGTGACAATTAAAAAAAAAAAAAAATCTAAGACTTCTCTTGGAATTTACAGAAAAATAGCACATGTAAGAGCTTCATAGAGAAACATCATAATACTAGCTTTCAGGAAATGCATGAATGATTGTATATGTAGTTGTCCAACAAATTATTTTTCTTTCTGCCAACACAAAAATGAAAATATACTGGAAACCAAAAAAGTACTTCCCTTGTTTAGCTAATGGAAAATTAAAGCAACCTGAGTATCAAAGACAATTCATGTATAAAGACTGCAACTTGCTACACAACACACCTTCAATTATGTATTTTTTCTTAATTGTTGCTGCCATACACTTTTATAGACCCTCTTATATTAGCTTTGTGAGATCTTACTCTGATTAGAATATGAAGCTGGCTGATTCCTAGGGCTTGCACGAAGCCCTGATGGACACACAGCTCTTATTACAAACTGGAGCTAAATATGAATCCAAAAACTTCGAAACTGTAGCATGAAGAAAAACGAACAGTATTTTTTTATGTTACTATATTACTCTGAAGTACTATTATGATAAATGTTTTTCCATTCCTGACACAATAAGCAGTGATTTATTGAGATTTAATACAGTCCTCCTCATGTAATTTATTTGAATTTTACATACTCAGCTACTGCAGTTTAAATTCCCTGTTCCATCCCAACTGCACACAGAATATATTGAAGCCTGCAGGCCACGTCTGGATTTTCACAATCTGGGGATAGCTGGCAATTAATGAAATGCTTTTTGTAATTGAGAGCATCCAAAATGGCTCTTCATTGATCATTTGGCTACACATAGCAACTGGCAAGTGCTGAGGCATGAAGCTTAGGGAACCACACCACCAGCGTGGAGCTCTCAGGCCCCTCTGAACCACCAGCAGCATTTCAGGGATGCTTAGCTCTCTCTGCACCTGGACAACACCCTCTGCAACAAAAGGCCAATCATGTTTCTCTGAAAGAAGTCAAAGCATGCAGGCTAAAGCCAAGCACAAAATAAATACTTTGGGTTTTTTTATTCAACAGCCTATAAAATGATTTGAGAACATCCCAGGTGAGCTGAATGATGATATTGCAGGGTCTAATGTTGCTGGCATACTAACCAGAGCAGAAGGGCAGGCACACAGGCACGCACACTGTGCTTGTCATGCAGCAAACACGGTTCAGAACAGCAGTCTCCTCAGTACCCTTTTGATATCCTTTACGCACAGTTTCAGCAGTCTCTTTGGAGGACCTTGAGGTGTCAGGAGATGTATGATAATTCTGCTTTGATACATAATTAGCAAAACAGTTTGCATCATCTTCATGATGAAGTCCCTTCCCTGCTGTCTCTGGAAGCTTCCTGCTCCTGGTTTAGCCCAGCCAGCAGATCACTTTCTGACTGCCCTTTTAACATATTCTCATCTTGAAGAACTGCTCAGGAAAGTAATAAATCACTCAGGTGATCTGTAAAGAGTATTTAGAGTGTGCTGATAAAAAGGTTTTTGGGAAGCTCTGAATGGCAAATACAGGATTATATGTAGGGTATGCACTGGAGAGGAAGTGTAGGAGCTTCTTCATCTTTTTTTCACTGGGATTGAGTAGTAAAATACATATAATGAAAGTTAGGCTGTTTAAATACATTAGAGACCCACAATATTCTCACCAGACTGTTCCCCATCTTCTAAATCATAGCTGTTCAACATAATGGGGTTTATTTTCCTATCAGAAATAGAAAAACGGAAGAAGAGTAACATCCATGTCTCACTGAGTTTCCTTAAATAGATATGGCTTTCTATGACATGTACATTAATCCACAAATTTCTCTTGAGGAAATTCTCCAGGGTCAAATGAAAAGAGAATGCAATTTGCTAAATCTACAGCTTAAGCATTCAGCTCTTGAATCTAATCATGTGCCATTCAGAAAGACCTGACAACATGTTTGGCATAATTTCTACATTATGGCATGCTTCTGCAAACAATATTTTGGAAAAACATTCAAAAGTGAAATAGAAGACAATCAACTGGGAAAGAGTCAGTTTTTTAAAGTTCACTCAGAAGCAATTCTGTTTGCCTAAAAGATGAATAGTGAACATGTTAAGATTTAACACTGTCCTCTGAAAATCTATTTTTATTTATAGCTTTTCAACCTCCATAATGTAAGTCATTCTGAAATTATTAGCTACTTACAATTATTATTTTTTTTACTCAAAAGGCTCTTATTTGTTTGCCTAAATTTTCCTAGCATTTCTTTTTAGACAGTACTTATTTCTTGATAACCCAGCTCAGGTTTTCAAATAAAAATCATATAAAACCAGGTATGAGATACTTAAGTTGGATTAGTCTTAGGATTTATCTTGGGCTTTTATCCCAGCTTCTTCTTGCAAAACACAAATTAAATACAAGGAACAAAATCCACAAAGCTGCTACTCAGACACAAGAAGGTGTTTTTTCAGAAACTGGTAGCAGAAATAGGAGAAATTCCTTGTAGCTTTAAGACAGAAAATACCACATTATTCAGTTCTCCCTTGTAGCAGTCATGGCTAGTAAAGGAAAGGAGCTCTTGTCAAGGAAATAGTTACAGCTACCTCAATAAGTGTTAGTCAAACCCACTGCAGACTGAGGACCAAAATTACACGTGGCATTGCTGACCAGCTACCTTCAATATTTACTGCCTTTGTGCTGACTTGGACCAAATAGCTCCACTAAGTCCAAGAACCTGACAAACCACCACCAAGGCCTCAATCCAAAATTAATAAACCATTTTTCATAAATTTTCTGTGATGTAGGCTGTTCTTACTGCCCACCCTGGAAAGCTGCAGAAATTGATTCAGAGTTACTGGGGCTCACTCAACAATTCAGTGACTTGCTATAATGATATATATACAAACCCAGTCATCTTAAAGTTTCCAACATTTCCAATCCAATAGATGCATCTCAAAAGAAAATACATTAATAATTTTATTGAAAATAAGCTGCTTAGGGAAAGCTGTTGAAAATCTAGTTAGGATATTAAGTTTCAAAATTTACCTGGAAGACTCTAAATTATCATTGTCAACATCTATTACTTTTAATACATAAAATATTTTTTCCTACATGATTTTGCATTGAGTTTATCCACTTGATATTAATCCATTTCTGAGGAATATGGCTGGTATCATTAATTTAAATGATTAGAAAGAAAGATGTACAAACAAAGGGATCATAAATTTCTTTCTGTACTGAACAAAGGAAAAAAATGTGCAAAATAAAGCAAGTTATTTATTATGCATCAGAAGGTTTGGGTCATAAGTGGCACACTGAGTCAAGTCTCTTCATGAAGGGGAATGATATTAATTCAAAGAAGAAAAAGAATAATTCTTCAGCCTTAAAAAATCATGCTGATTTCTCTTTCAATAACTTTGATGTACAAAGACTCCATTTTAGGTAAATCATTCTAAAAACCCTTGAAAGATAATTCCTTCCACTAAGCTACTATCCCTGAGTGACAGGCTGTCCCTTCACTGCAATGCTCTACTAGAATTTATTTTATTTAAAAGAAAAAAATTAGCTTTTTTTTTAATTCTTCAAAACAGTTATATTTCATCTTAATATAAGCCAAAAGCTAGATGTCTAGCAGTGTTCCTAGTACAGTCAAGAGATAAGGGCTTCCAGATAGTGATTCTTGAGTCATTAAGATTGTACACCATTGCTGATCTCTGCCTTCTCAGAAAGCATTACATGTCCTCCAGTCACCCTAGATGCACACCATTATAAAATTTTGTCTACTTTAGTATTTAAATCATTAACTAAATGTCTTTCTTAGAGAAAGATTAGGCTCGATTTAAAAAAAAAAAATAAAGTACCTTTATTCTTCATATCTTGTTCCTTATGTTCATAATGATATTGAAATTTTGTGTGCATTTCTAGTTTGAATCAAAAAAAGTTCTGCTTTTATGTCCTGGCAATCAGTATGAACCTGTTCACTGATAAACTCTCAGAAGACATGAAATACATAACTTAGTGTTTTCTGACTCTGTAGATTTTTTTTGTTTGTTTGTTTTTCAGAAACTGGTTGAAATCCTATCCATTTGAAATTCCCTAATTTCACTTTTAAATCAGTATACCTAGTGTCTGATTGAAAACTGTTGGGTATTTAAACATAAAAGACTCTAGTTTATATCAATAAGATTTGTTTCTAGATAAAACACTTTGAGGAATGATGGGAACCTATTCTAACAGTTATTGCACTTCCCATAGCAGTGCAATTATTTCCAACACTGCACATATATTTAAACTGCAATAAAGCAATTTTTGCATCTATGAATTTACATTCACAGCAGTTGATAGGGTTAGCAGCCATTTTACATTCTATTCTGCAGTATGAAACGTACTAGAGTGTAATGTATTCAAAAAGAATAAAAAGGAAAATCTAGCACATCAGAAATTAAAGCTAATGCATATAGGTAAGAGATTATAAATTTATTTATTACGGTAAATTTAATTAGGTAAATCTGGTTTTAAAATCTCCTTCAAATAATGTATTTTAGCTTATTTTAGATTATTCAGACCACTAAGAAGGTTTGAATTATAAGTATATTGTATCCTTTTGCAAAAAAAACTTCTGTAGAACTCATTGAGGGCTCCACTCTTTAAATTTACACATCTGATCCTGCTTAAATTGTTATGACAATCTTTTTTTTTACAAAGGAAATCTTTGAAGATTTAATATTTTAACAATTAGATACAGATGAGATTAATTCTGTAACCTCAAAAGAAAACAAGCTCCTAGCATATTGCTGCTCCAAACATTTCTCTGTGTGGAGCTGAAGTTGTCACAAGTGGCTCAGGAGGGGCAGGAAGCCTCCACAACAGTACTTGGAGAATAAGATTGATGAGAGAGACTTGTCTTTTTCTCTCTCCACCAAAAGAAGACTCAGAGGTGACATGATTAAGATTTATAAATAAAATGTTGATATAAACAAATGGAGGGATTTCCCCCCCCCAAAAGATATTATTAACACATGCTGTGCTCTGCAGCAGGCAAGGCATCCTATGCACTGGCTGGCAGGTTGTCAGCCACGTGGTGTTCTTCCCAGCTTTCCCTTCATGCTCTCTCCCTTTGAACACAATCTTTTGCCAGTCTACAGTGTTCAAAGTCTATTTCTCTGTCAAAGAAAAATAAAAGGCTTCCATGTTTTTAAACCTGCATAGCTTTAGAGACATCCTTCTTTAATTTTATTTAATCACAGATAACCCATGACCAGTTTCTATCTGGATTCCAGCTATCTTTAACCACTAATGATAAAGTTACCTTGTAATGCAATTTCAATTCCAAAATGAACACCACTGCTTTCCTGAAGGCCCAGGACAGAGTAGCACTGTTTTGCTCCAAGAGCAGCACATCGTAAAGGAAAGAGTCAAAACCTTTCAATTTTCCTCTTGTGCACTGTAATCAGCTCTACAGCATGAGCAGCAAACTGCACTCACACTTTAGATATTTAGTTTAACTTAAATTTATTATTCCTCTCACTTAACTATTTTTTCCACCTGTCAACTAGGAGAAAGTGCAGGTGTACAAAACAATAGTTCATTTAACCCCTTTCTCATAACATCTCATGAGTGTAAAATGTCCATCATGATGGGGATCTCCATTTCTACGCATTTCTCATTGTTCTAGAGGTCTGCTGAAGTTGCCAAATTCATATTTTATTTGAAGTAAACTTACAAATCCAAGGCAAAGGATTTTTATAGTGTTAAAAATTAATTTCTTTCCATGAAAGGGTTAACTGGAATGTTCTTATAATTCATATGTTTCATTTGACAAGCATGCAAATACCTCAGTCTGGAATGAAACTACTATCAAAAACAGTTCTTTAAAAAATTACTTAACCAAGAAAGAAGTATGTCTCAGGCAATTTAGAACAAAAGACAGCTTAGCAATCATGAGCTGCTTTATCTCCAATAATAGATCATCAAAACCCATATTTTTATATCCAGTTTTATGAGGCTTCTGTCTAAAATATTGCATGCTTGTTAATGTTAGAACTGTAGTATTACAAATTTCAATATAAATTTTTTAAAAAATAGCCATGCAGGAGAATAAAATGACAATAAGGTTTCCTCCAGCCATCAAATGAATCAAGACATTTTAAAGAAATTAATTTGTTTCTTGACTTCAGGACTCAAGTAGGAATCACATGGGAAACTTAAGTTCTTGAATTTTATATTTGAGCCTGGGGTATTTTCGTTAATGATTAAAATCACACTATCTGTGTTTTATTCTAACACAAAGAGGCAGTCTTTGCTGGTAGCAATGAAGCACAGTGGTGGACCAAAATGTTGCTGCTACTGAAACTGTAAGCTGAGTCTGGGAAAGCTTTTATTAAATAGGTTGATACTCTCTTCAGAAGTAGATTGGAATCAAAATAAACCATCTACATTTTGCCTAAAGTATTAGAAATCTATTAATAAAAGATAAAGTCATGCCTCACTTTAAATAATTTTAAAGTATTACACCAAATTTTGAAATAAGCAAAAATGCTAACAGACTGCATGTCATTAATATCTAGCTCTACATCATCCACTTTTAAAAAGTACATTTACAAGAATGTTACACATGTCATCTGTAAAGAGCCAGCCTTTGCTTCAATGAACCTACAGCAAACTATATGCTCAGCTCATTTCGCATGGCATGAGAATGTACTTGTCTTGCATACCTGCAAAATTTTAAGTACTTATTTCTAATAATTCCTTTTTAATCTAAACTGATATTAGTTGTCCCTCTTTATTCCACTTAATAAAAAATTTTAAAACAGAAAAATATATTTGTCATTTGCAGCCTGGTCTTGTTTTAAGGCGAACATCTGCCATTCACATTTGCCTTTTCTGAGTGTGATTTTCTTTTGTAAGCTGGGTGCAAAAAAAAGTGTCTGCGGACATGATGTTGCAGGATCATGACAGTTTAACATACTAATGACAGCATGCTAACAATGCAGTTTGTTTGTGTCACTAATATTAATACAGTATCTGAACCTAAAACCACACAGCTGGTATATGTTTCCATGTTTTGGTTTGTGGTTCTATGGGCAATTACACTAGATGCTTAAAGCAAGTAAGGAAGAGTGAACTTCACAAAATTAGATCGAAGTCCAGTTGCTTTGCCTATTTTGTTTTGTCCAAATCCTGACTTTTAAAAGCATGAGCAGAAACAAATTATGCTAATTCAAATAACATTCTTTCTCAATTAATAATGCTGTACAAAATTGTATTACTGAAAAATTTATTTCTCATTATGCTTTCAGAAATAAGGAATTCATCCTCTAAGAATTCTGAATACTTAACAACACAATGAGCCAAAACTCCAGGAGTGCTCCCTTTGACACAATTATTCTGTCCTTCATGCATAGATACACACATATTTATGGTTTAGGTACTTAAATTTAGCATCCATACTTTCCAGAAACAATAAAAGCCAAGATACACATTGAAATAGATACTTCTAACTAGTAATTTTTTTGATAGCCCAGCAGATGCCAAGATGAGGAAAGATTTACACCAGAGACTATGAAAATGCAGGATCATTTGAGAATAATAAAAAAGTAAATGGTGGGAAATGTTATCAGCAACAGCTGTGAAAAGAAATTAGAGAAGATTAAAAGTATAGAAGAGAACAGTAATAGTAAAAACAGTTTAAAATTTAAATTGCTTCACAAGAGAGATTCTATAATTATGACTTCTATAGGTATTTGGATAGTAACTGCAAAAACACTGAGGTATAGGTAGTCAAAATTTTTCCAATATCTTCAGAACTTACTAATACTATAAAACCACAACCACTGAATCTGAATCACACATCTGATAATTATAGCAGATCACACAACTATATGAGCCATGCTGACTTTAAGGTCTACAATGACTTTTTTAGATTGTGAACAGAGTAACAGTCACAGGCACACTGAGTGGTGGAGCTAGGTGCAAAGACATTGGAAGCCCTCACACAGTGAAGTTTTACCCAAGAATGCCTTAGACAGCAAGAAGAAGGTATATCTGTTTCTGTGTTTTATTAATTATTATTTAATACCTGTGGGATGAATATTTGTATTTATTGCCATAGACATAGGTACCCAGTTGGCAGACAAAGGAAAGGGTAGAGGGCTGAACGTGTGCACACAGTGAATAGTTCAATACTGTGGCATATACATTTCCTTTTCCATAGGAAATCCTGCTCTGCAACCAGAAGCAACAAACTGAACAGGTCATAGTTGCAACTTGGCAGAAAAATGGTCACATCAGTACCAAATTGCAGAGACACATAGCAGAAAACACAGTATTAGTACAGTGATGAAACTCATATCACACAGAATCACCTAGATAGAAAGGCAAAATATAAAGTATGCCCCTCCATTCAGCAACATCCAACTGGGGTAAATTGAAATTTCTGTTGTCATTTGGAATGTGCTTCTAGAACTGTACAGTATGAGAACAAGCATTGTATTTTATTTGGATTCAAGTTACTGCTCATCATGTCTCAGCCTTTTCTGATTCAACCAACCCTATGAAACAGAGCTCCTAGTTCAATGCCTATTGAACTCCGGAAAAGTTCCCCTTTCAAAAGCACGGTATTCTAACTCAAGGCTCATCTACTCAGACAAATACCAGAAGAATACTTCTAGTCCTATATACAGGAAGTTAGCTAATAAACTACAGGCAAAAACTGGAATGATTGTACTATAATTAATAATGTATTATGGTGATTATGGTTTGGCTGAGAACAAACAGGCCAGCCTGAGCTATTCTGACACAACTGCCAAATCTTCTGCACATGTGGCAGATGGTGGAAGCATTTGGGAGACTCCTTTTGCATAAGAGCTCTGTACTACAGGGGCTCAGATTCAACACAACAGCGAAGTAGCTGAGGTGGGTCATAACAGAAGCACATTAAGCAGCATAAACTTTAAAGCTTTGGGTTTCATCCAAATAAAAGGTGAAAAAGAAAGAACATTTCATTCAAGGGATGTCAAGGGGAAAGTGGTTGTGCAACCTATGTACAACCTATATTAATTTTATGACAAATAAATAAATTCTGCAGGTATAGGGAGTGGAAGAACAATGTTTGAACTCAGTACAACTATATTCCCTTCAAACAGGGCTTATTTTAAACTTCCTCAACAGTTTTCAAGAACATTACAGGGTGCTCTGGAAACATTACAACTTACATTGCAACAAACCTTACTCTTCTGAAGAACATAATTAATTTTGTGTGCTTACATCTAATCTCTTTCGGCTCATCTGACTTTCAACAAGACTTTGAACTCCAAGAATGTTCCTCAAATACTCCCTCTCTAAGTCCCAGGAGGCAAATGCTGGAGCTTAGAGGACATAGACAACAATAAATGAAATGTAATATAATACCACTGAGAACTCTCTTAGCCATATCACGTTATATCCGCTGCAGAAAATCCATCTTCCTCTCTGATTAATTTCTTATGGAAAATGAAGCAATGAAAATTGGAAAAGGCATTTATTTAAAAAACCAACCAACCAAACAGTGAAATTAAAAAAACAAAAAACAACAAAACAAACAAAAACCTGCAAAAAATCCCCCAAAGAAAACATCCCCTGAAACAACTGTTGACATCTGATGCTGCCAGTGTAGTTTCAGCCTTTACAATTCCTTTCCCAGAACAAGCAAGTTTCCTGTACTACTTTCTTCACCAATGTGCTTTATAGAGCAGTATGCAAGCAACACTCAAGCCCTGCTTTATGTTGACTTCGTGAATTTAACTTTTATGAAGTTGTTCAAAGAATAATTTAATGTTATGGGGATGAGCTCTCTTGGGCTGGGTTTCCAACATAGATATCCTTCAATTCTTTGCTTTTTGGCAAGACGTGGAAATACAGGTGCTATCTGAGCAATTCAGTGTCATCACACTGGTGACCTGCTTGTCCTTTTACATGATCCAGGAAATGAGAATCAGTCTGAAAGTATAAATTTACCAGAAACAGCATTACTCTTTAGAGATATCAGCCCACATCTCTAAAGAATATTGTACTGCCAGCTCACAAAGAGAAAAAGTGTTGTAATATAACCGGAAGCTACAACTTCAGTCATCAGAGAAAAACCAGGTCGAGTTTTCATGAACATAGGATTGCTGTCAGCAGAAGTTGCTGCCTCTAGTAATGGATAAAATACCAAAACTTCTCTCCTGCTTATTAATGTAAATCAGATATTTGCAGCATATAATTTATTTTCTGCCTGAAAAGAGATGTCAGCAGAGTCCTTTACAAAAGAAAGGTAAGGGCAGATCATGCCAATTATGAAAAGGGTTTATAGTAGCGATACCACAGTAAAAATGCATATGTCCTTCACATGTATCTATGTGAAAGGATGACAGTGAGGAAAATAATCCTCTTTCACAGAATTTCATCACCCCAGTGGTGATGCATATCTTGAAGCTGTGACACAAACCCCATTTTTTGTTCAGGATAGACAAAAAAAGTTGTAAAAGGATATGTGAGATCAGATGAAATCTTAGGTACCCACGTCGTTGTGAAGGACTGAAACTTACCCTTCCAAAGTCTCAGCAATTTTTATTGCTTTTTTCACTAACTTCACATCATAAATGTGGCACTCATTCTTGAAGATCAACATAAACAACTTTGTTCTACCTATCATAGGGATTTTTTTGCAACCTATTTTGTTTAGTTTTTTTTTTTTTTCTTCTGCAGGGGAAATCTGCCTGGTTTGAAACTTAGGTGCGAATATCACATGGTGGGAAGAGCTCTAATAACTTCAATCCCAAGGGAAAAAATAGAGACATATGAAAATGTGGGCACTAGTGACATTTGCTAATTACATGACTGCCAGCCTCTAAATTTTCCACTCTCCCTCTCACTTTGAGCATAAGGTTCCTGTTCTCACATACAGAGCGCCACAAAAGTCCCTCCTGCCCACATCTCATTTCTCATTTTCTCCTTCTGTTACTGCCTGAGTTCTATCCAAATTATTTTCTTAAACACCTACTGTACACTTTTTCTGGTCTTTGCATCGTGTAAATGCTTGCATTAAAAAGAACCTATCTGTGTTCATTTGTATTTCTATCTAAAACAGGGTTTTTCTGCAAGGTCAATTAACGCTCTGATGTCAGCTAAAGCAACCTTCTTTTTTAAGTAACTGGTTTCCTGGATGAAAATTTCATCCTTTGTCCTGATGCATTGCTTGCACTCTTTGACCAGTGCAGACTATTCCTGACTTATGTCACAGGCATATTTTCATTAGAAAACAGGAAAAGTATAAATTATACCATACCTACGTAAATATCCTAGAACTTCTTCAAATAATTTGCCAGGTTTATAAAACCAGAACCACTCCATGAACCTTTCCCTCCCTTTGTGTTTCAATACTTCCTTTTTTTTTGCAAAAGAAACTTGATTTTAAAATAAGCGCATTCAAATAGACCCCATCACATTTTAGACTGCCAAATTTCACAGCTGTTCTTTATCTCTATGATGGTCTGACCAAAACCTCAGAGCTGACAGCTCCAAGTTCTGCAAAGGCTGGTTTATGAATTTTTATTTCTCAGATGTGGATACAAGCCACCAATAAGAATCTACTTGAAGCGTAAGGAAAGGAAATAGACATACTAGTGGGAGCACGTTTTTATGCTCATGCCCATATGTAAGGGCAGGATGGAGTTGTTTGTTTTTTCACACTGTATAAACAATAGGATAGAACCCCAATTCTCACTTCTCACTACTTGCCGGCACTGCCTTCTTCTGATACTTGCAAAGGGCAGAACAGGTGGACAAAACCACAGTTCTAGTTCCAGACAAATCTAAATGCTTGTTTTGAACCATGTCACCAAGTACAGACAAGCTGTCTGCTGCCTAGAGACCATGTCCCTTTTCCCCTTTGCTCATCAACTAATAAGGCAACCTGTAAAAATCATGTCCCATTTCAGAAGTTTTAAGATTTCAAATAAGGTCTGGGCTTCTCAATATTGTCTCTTACATCTACAACAAAACGTTCTTTCTGAGCCTCCTTCCCATGAGAGAAGTTTGCTTTTTTCTCCCACTTATTGTGGTATTTGTTATTTTGGGTGCTCAGAAAGCTCATAGCCTCAGCAGCTTGCTTCCCATTCCTTATGCGATATTTTAGCAAGTATGAAGGATGCAAAATATTTATAGAGCTGGTAGGTTTTTGCTTAGCAAAGCACTGTTACCTGTCAGCATCCACAGTCACGTCATGAACCCCTCTCTGGATGACATCTCGAGAGGCAGCAAGGTCTGGTATTCGGTTCAGACTTCTTGTATATAGGTTGAGTCCTCCATCTGTCATGTACCTGAAAATAAATTTGTGGTCAATCAGTGGGAAATGCAGCCATCTGGCAACATTTTTCACTCTAAAGTTAACGGTCTGTGAAATTCAAATATTTAAGGTGCACGTTGTCTTATTAGATGGTAGACTTATGCTAAACACTTCCACTTCATGTGCCCAGCACAGGGAGATTGGGTATCTGCCTGCCTGTTTTCTGGGATCATTTGCTTTTTTCTGTTTAGTTGCTTTTTACAGGCCAACCTCTTTTGCTGAAGCAGTTTTAGGCTGAAGCCCTCAAGTATGTTCAAAAGCACATTTTAAATACTGTGGTTTAACCAAGACATAACACCAGGTGCAAGAAACATCACTCCATGTAACAAAAAAAACAAAGATACAAACAAACAAAAAAAAAAAACAAACAAGGAAAAAAAACAAAACAAAAAACCCCAAAAAACAAAAAAGCAAACAACAAACAAACAAAAAAATTAGTAGGATTTGTCCAAAGAGTAAAAACATATTAGGAAACCAAATTCATAGTCCCTGTTGGGATTCAATTATCCAGATATGGAAGAGATATCCACTGAAGACCTTACAATGATATTTAAGAATATTTTATAATGTGTGCTTCTTTTACTTAATTCTCACCACTTCACATTATAATGAATGTCTAATGAATGAAATAGTGAGTCTAGTACTGTTTACTCACTAGAGAATCATTAAAAGTTTATGAATTTTAAGTATCAACAATAATTTCTGGACTGTCTACCTACAGTTCGGTTGTCTCTCTGAGAGGTCTTGGCACTTACAATGGAGCAGCATCACAAGCATGTCTTATCCCCCAAAACCTCTCCATTATATTCCCAAAGGACTTTTTTGTTAAACAGTCTTCCCTCTTAGGCTCTTTTTCTTTCCTTTCTGTAGTTCTTGATAACTTCAATGTACCAACAAAGTTAGCATAAATTTATTTTCAAAAGACTATGCACATGTATGGCAGTGAACATAGCAGCACACATATTCAGAAAAAAAAATTAATTCTGCACCTCACTGAACCTGATCAAAATAAAATACAGACTTACTGAAATAGGTATAGTCCCAACATTAGGATGACAGCTAAAGTGATCTCCCAGAGTTTACTCACAACTCAATCTTTAACACAAGCTCTCCTTGAGCTATATCTCCTTAGACCTTTCAGTCTAAGCGTGTGTGCAAGCAAACACACAGACACTCACTTCAGTAACTGTGCACAATCCCAGGCACCAACCAAGGGGTGCGTGCACACACATTGCTGCTGCTCCAGCTGTTTTATTGGCCCTCTCCCTGTGGTTCCTCCTGGAAGCAGATTTAATTGAAATCATCTGTGACAGAGACCTGAGGGCCAATTCAGCAGTCTGGGAGCACCTGCCTCTGCATCCATCCATGTGGTTTGGGGTGGCTGAACAGATGCAGGCCTTGAGAGCAAAGCTGCAGTAGTAGAGCTGCGTTGTAGTTCAGTTTGAGAGGGCATCAGGTCCCAGGTGGCAATATGGATGAAAACCTCAAGTGCATTAAAACACAAAGGGTTCCTTTGATTATTTTCAACAGAACTCTGAGGCATTTAATGCATGAGAAGATTTGGCTGTCAATTTGGCAAAATATTTCTGAAACCTTAGTATCTGATAGGACTTTGGAAAATTAAGCTTCACATTTGTTTTCAAAGGTAAGTTAACAGTCGCCTTTACATACTATATTCATCTCTTTATTAAAAACAAAATTCAGATTTTTTTGACAGATTATTTATCTAGCCTTGAATTATCCACTAGATTCCACAGCTCTAGAACTGCATATTGAATTTAGCTGTGGCTTGAATGCAATCCAGACTATATGCATTTTCTTTCCTGTGTAAGTAAGGAGAGACTTAACAAGTGCAATAGGCCTTCCTCGCACTAATTTCTAATTACTGCTGCATTCTTTTCCCCAAGTGTTTAAAGTAATTAAACTGATAGTGGAAGAGGCACAGACGAGATAAGAGTTTACATGCCTTAGTGAATCCTGAAATTTCAGAGCTTATCGACTTATTTTTAACGATTACCACACCTAAAAATGTTAACCAAGCACAGAGCAACTTACCGAGTTATCCTTATTACAGATGCAAAGAAAAGTCATGTAAGATGACTATATTCATCCTTTAAAGTGATAAACTAATTAATACAACTCATGAGGCACTGCAAAGGATTACTTTAAAAAAAAATTTAATAAAACCATGCATCTGTCAAAAGCAGCATTTATATTTCCTTTATGATAAGGGATCCTCAGACATTAAAGTATCATATTTTCCATACGTATTGGGTCTTTTCTAGCACATACAAATATGGCATCCTATGTGACAATCATTAATGATGTGTTGTGGACAATGTTGTCAGCAGTGCTCCATACACAGATCACTGAAAATGTAGACCAGGGAGATACAGGGATATGCTTTCTTTAAAATGATGCTTTCTCTAGAGATCTATCTTTGGTTGCTGCTTGAGATGAGACACTACTCTAGAGAGAGCTTTGATCACAGACTTAGACTTGCCTTTAGGAATGTATCATACTCAATTTCATCATCCACTATTGTCTAATCATAGCTATACTTGAAACTAAGAGATTAGATTGACAGCAAGAATTCTAAAATTATAGTGAGTGAAGCAGCGTGGTGTGACATGACCAGGTACTCTACGGCACTTCTATTCAACATAGTGTTACACCAGTCAGGAAGCAGCCTTGAGATGACAACAGCAGCACTGAATAGTAATTTAAGCATGAGCAAATTGTAACATGGATATTCTTTTTAAATTACATTCTAGGAGTCCTAACACACACAGGGCTGAAGTGACTTGTATTTCTAGACTGATATAAGAACTCTTCAATTTGAAACACAGGAAATGCAATACCTCAAAGTACCTCTAATTGCAGCACCCCAACTGACTGAACAAACAAAAATAAAAACCGTAATTCTTCCTCCTTGGTATACTAAGAGAGTAACTGGTCTAGTCTTTTATGAAAAGATATTGCTGCTGCTCAAATGAGTGGAAAATCTACAATAAAGGCTCATTAAAATGACTATGCTAGAAAATATCTGAAATAAAACCAGAAAAAGTCAGTGCTGTCAACAACTGCTTTTCATCAGCTGCATCCAATGCCATACCTACCATCTCAAAAAAACCCCATAAAAATACAAAAAGAAGACTCATCCAGGGAAATCAAGACAAAATAATGGTTCACAGGACAACCAAAAATTTCTAGTAAGTAATATTGGAACTCAAAGTTCACAGCAAAGTCATTTTGATGTTAAAGGAGAAGAACAGAATATGAAGGCAGCTGCGAATATCACTGGCAGATTAGATGTTGTTTTTTTAAATACGTATATATGCATTTAAATACTGCAACTATAATCCAACTTCTACTCGTGTGCCAAAATATTTTAGAAAAATCCTTCTATTCCTACCAATCACGCGTTAATTCAAATGGGGAAAATGTGATGCTTACCCGCTGTTGATGTCATCAGTCCTCAGGCTTTTCCCAAGAATGTCTCCATCACTCATGTAGCCACCAACATCTGCTTCAGATGATATGTCCAAGTCAGCACTTCCCTTCTCACTCATGTCAATCTGTGAGATATTTCCAAGGCGAGAAACAGCTGCTCGGCGCAGTGGGGTGGTGTACATGAATCGAGCAGGGTCTGTGTGTATGAAGCGACTTGCACTGCTGCGAGGATAACCAGCACCCAAGGATGGAGCATCTCCTGCCTGCAGCCGAGGACTGGCCTGCCCCAGCCTCCAAGTCACAGGTGTTGATCGGCTGGATAAGCTTGGTATACTTCTCCCATTCACCTCAGTTGTCACAGTGCTGTCAAAAGTTGTCTCCAATGTGCTGCCAAACAGAATGGAGAAGTCAGTGAACTGTGTTTTCTATGTTCCTGAGAAATCAAGAAAAGTGAAGACTGGAGGAAAGTATATTGGTTTTTAAAACTTCTCTCTATGTGCTTTCATTATATGCACATGTGCTTGTACATGCCCCCAGTACTGAGGCCAGTACAGTTTAATATCTTTATAAATGATCTGGATAAGGGGATTGAGTGTCCCCTCAGTCACTTTACTGCTGAAAGTTGGGCAAGAGTGTTGATCTGCCTGAGCTGAAAGGCTCTAGTAGAAAGTGCAGAGGGAACTGGACAGGCTGGATCAATAGGCTGAGGCCAATCCTCTGAGGATCAACAAGTGCTGGATCCTACACTTGGGTCTCAACAACCCCATGCAGTGCTACAGGCTGGGGACAGAGTGGCTGGAAAACAGCCTAGCAAAAAAGGAGCTGGGGATGCTGGTGACAGTGGCTGAACATGAGCCAGCGTGTGCCCAGGTGGCCAAGAAGGACAAAAGTATCCTGGCCTGGATCAGCAATAGTGTGGCCAGCGGGACAGGGCAGGGATTGTCCCCCTGTACTTGGCACTGGTGAGGCCACACCTCAAATCCTGTGTCCGGTTCTGGGCTCCTCAGTACAAAAAACACACCGAGGTGCTGGAGTGTGTCCAGAGAAGGGCGACGGAGCTGGTGAAGGGTCTGGAGCACAAGTCTGATGAGGAATGGCTGTGGCAGTGGCCTGAAGAAAAGGAGGCTCATGGGAGACCTTATCACTCTCTACAACTACCTGAGTAGGTAATCTCTTTTCTCTCTGAAAAGAGATTGCAGTCAGATGAGGGTTGGCCTCATCCTCTAGATAACAAGTGATAGGACAAAAGGAAATGGCATCAAGTTGTGACAGGGAAGGATTAGATTAGGTATGAGGAAAAGTTTCTTCATGAATAGGGTCATCAAGTACTGGATCAAGCTGTCCAGCAAAGAGGTGGAATGGCCATTATTGGAAGTATCTGCAAGACTTGTAGATGTGGAACTTCAGGACAGGGTTTATTGGTGGACTTGGCAGTGCTGGGCTAATGGTTAGACTTGTTGATCTCATAGATCTTTTCCAACCTAAATAATTTTATGATTCCATGATTCTAGAACCTCTACTTGTGGGAATGGTGCCAAACACCTGGTATCTTAACCAAGATTAGAACAGGAGAATATTGACCCTAGAGGCTTTGCTAATCTGTGCTTGTGATTGAAGGTGCTATGGGAAAATTATTTTGGTAGAATATCCATCATACAAGTGTGGGACTTAGTGTGATTGAAAATAATCACATGCATGGAATGCTTAAGACACGTTTTTTTGTGTTACAAATTTAGCAGAGACCCTAGGGACCAATCAGAAGGTGGTGGTTTATCTGTAACAAAAATAAAAGGGAGCTCATGTGGGAAGAAAAGAGACGGAGAGGAAAAAAACAACACCAGGAGAGCTCAAAACTATAACACTACACCAGTGTGTCTTTTTCCCATTGCTGACGTTTATTTTTTATATTTAGATTTTCCCTTGCATTTGATCTCATGCCCAACATCTACTTATAAAATTATCTAAAACAAATTTTATCGGCTTCTAAGTGAATGCGTATGAAACAATAACCGTCTCTGTGAAAGACTGTATAAGGCACTTTAACACTAAAGTATATTAAAGTCACATGTAAGTTGCTAAGGCAGCTTAGTGCCATAGTTTAATTTCCTTTGCAAGTCTCTCATTCATTCAGCAACTAGTAATACTCTCCCAATGGTCCATTTTTTAGCAGTCTACACAAAACCAGTATACCTGTGGCTTATCTGGGTCCCTCTAAGGCTGGACATGGTTTCCTCCAAATTCTGTCTCAGGTCTGCAATATTCTTGACCGTTCTCATTCTTCTTGTCTCAGGGTCTTCCCCTGGATGGAAGAAAACAGTAAAACCAGGATACACTTTAGCATGTGAGTTTATTAGGTTTAATAAAGTGCACATATGTATCCACAGCTGAGAACTCACACATATGATTGTAAATAGGGCTGTCCCTTTAATCTTTTAAAAAATAAAACTTCATCTTTTCATTAATAAAACACATATATGCTTATAAATAACATGTGGTATGCAAAAAAACCCCACCAAAGTATGCCTGTTAAAGCCCAAATCTATTGATGAAACTCTGATTTAGAGTGTTGGGATGTTTATCCTCTGTAACCAAGGCGTGATGAAGCCCCAGACCACTTGATACATTACAAAGTCCCCTTTTAGTCCTTGACATTTTACATAACTCAGTATGAAAAAAAGCCACAGTGAATCTGTGTCTGGAAAAAACTGGGATGACTCTTAGAATTCTTCAGTATTCACTTAACATCCAGGATATTTTAAAGCACTTCTTAAGTAAGGCACTTAACAAAGTATCTTTTCTGGACTGTAATACTTTCCTGAAGAGGGACATTATTCTTCATATGGGATAAAATAAATATGCTTGGGATACAAATCTGAACACTGGAAGTACATGCATCATTTATACAATTACAGGTTTCAACAGCCTTCAGGATCCATTGTGAAATGCTAGTTTCATATCTCAGGTAATGAAGCTTTCAGAACTTCACCTGGGACATCCTGAACAATGTTTACTTCATACAATTAAAAATAAATTTTAAAAGGAGAGAAGTCATATATGATATGTTACAAAAGAGAAACATAAACCTCAAAAAATCTTCAAATGGTCATACACAAAGAAACAGAAATGCAGGTTTTCTAGCAAATTCATAGATCAAGGGAGTTTAATTCATTTTAGTTTTGAAAAATAAGAGAATTTCAAAAGAAATTCTATAACAAAAATCCATGATTTGTTCAAGGCTAGTATTCTACTTCTGATCATGTCCTTTATCTGTTGCTTGTAAGAAGGCTGGCAAGCATCAGTATTAGAGCTACATGTAAAATGCTGAACTTGAAATGCAAATAATTCCTTTTTGACTCTGTCAATTACAAATTTCACATCATACCTCACAGACCTTCTGCAGTCAGGCGCTATTGCCCAAACCCTCTGCAGGCTGTTAAGAAAAATCTCAACTCCTGACATTCAGTGGAAATAAATTATTTCATATACATTCCATATAAGCTTTATTTCTTCCTCAATAGGCAAATGATGCATTGAACTAGCCAGAATAACCTGCAGTTGTGACTTAATGTCAAACCAGCTTTCACAACAATGCCATTTTGAGTTTTTCTCATCTACTCTGCCCTGGTCATGTCTTTTGTCCTCTTTGCTGCAGCCAAACAGCCCTTCGGGAAATTATGTTTGCCTATTTTATCACTCACAAGAAGTTCTTCAGTGTTTTAATGATGCTAATGTCTATAAACCTCTGGTTTGGCACCATGGAACTGAAAGTGGGATCAATACCTAGGCAGGATGGAAACAAGAAGCGGGGATATAAGCCCTGCACTGCTGCCAATCTCTCTCTTCTCAAGCCACACCCCAATTTCTGTTCACAATATTCAGTTCCAGAAAATAAACTACCTGTGTACATTTTTACGTGTGGTGCCTTGCAGGAGGCAAGTGTTCACAGACACTGAAATTAAAGCTGTTCCTGTGTTTCAAGCTAGATGTGGATCCCACCAGCTCTTTGCAGAAGTTTCTCTACCACCCTGGAGATTCCTGCAAAGCAAAAGGGCTCATGGCCGGGCTAAGCTGAAGACATTTAGATCTTGTTAGACTGAGAGTGATTTTTAAAGCCTAGAGAATTTCCAGGCACACTGTCCATGCCTGCCTCCAGCCAGTTGTCTGTGGTGCACCCAGTTCTTCACTGTCACTGCCCTTTGCCTTCCCCGCTCCGCCAAAAGCATTCAAATTGACTTCCAGGAGCATGTTATATTCCTGCCATAATACCAATATAGGGAAGATTCCGGAAATGCTACCTGCTCTGCCTTGAACCAGAGGTGGAAGAGTAGCTTGTTGGTATAAGAAAATCTTCTATTTACACAGAAAGACAAATTCAGGGGACTACATGGGCAGAATTGAATGCAAAGCAATACTTTATTTGAGGAACTGAATACGGTTCATCTTTTACAGTGACCTTGCCCTTTTCCTTCCTTGTTTATCCTTGTCAGTTATCCTTTGCTGTACGTTTACATTGCAAATTCTTGCAGCAAAAATGACAGCAACTGTCTTTTTTAATATGTATTGCACAGTAAATGGCATAACAAAGCCTTGAGGTATAATTGCAATACATTAAATAAAAAGGTACATATATGGCAAGCTGCCAAAGTATATTTTCCCAGTGAAGAATACTTTACTTTCAGACAAATTATACCATAAAATTGGTGCTATTCTAACCAGCAGAGGTAAAAAGCTTGAGATCTAATCTCTTATTGATCTCTTAGTGACACAAAGGATAACTTAAAAATATTTCCACCAGTTTTAACTAAAAAAAGTGAAAACTGAAGTCCCATTATATTAAAATACTACATAGTACTATTAAAAAAATTCTCACAGTAACTGTTAGAGGGGTTTAAAAGGAATTGATCTTTTCTCTTTTCATCATTCTCTAAAGGCCATAGCACTGGAATCCTGCTGCACCGTGGATGAACAAGTCAAAAAGTATAAGTAGTTGAACATGACAGTGAAGAAATTTTCTGTAGTGAATACAAGATTCTACATTTTCATGAGAGTACTGAACTCCCCATCCACATCAAATCCTCTTCTGTAAAAAGGACCATAGGGATGATGAGCATGTTTATTTTTCCGAAAACTAGCTACTCCATGTCTGCTAGTGGAGACACTATGGTGCTTACTGCATCAGAACTGGGTTCAAAGGGATCCCAGACTCCTCTGGGTACCTTGTTTCTTACAATATGGCACACTTCCCTCACAGATGGTACAGGTGGCTGTATTTGCAGGACTTCACATTATCCGAAAAGCTCCCTGTCTTGTTATCTCAAGTGATTCTGGTTCATACACTGAGATAAAAAAACACATTCTGTTTCACACATGGGGAGACTGGGATAAGGCTAAAACCAGGGTAACCTGAAACTTTCTGTCAAAATTCTGTTCCTCTTACAAGAAAGGCTGTTTGCTACAATCATGTGCAGCTTCATAATTTATATTAAACATAAATATTCCAAAAGATTGTCCCCAGATTTTTGCCTATAAACAGTGAATCATTATTCCCTCGGTAAATTTCTGGGAAACACATTGATTTCTTCCACTGTGTGAGATATATTCACAGGAAATCAAAACAGACATTTTACACAAACCACTAGATACCCAGGTCAGAATTTTACATTCACATTTCTGAAGCTTGCCCATAATTTCACATTCAATAATACTGTTCATAATAATTTCAGTTCTTCTGCACATGGAATCACAGTCCAAAGCAAATGGGACAGTAACAATTCCATCAACTGTCTGATTTGCATAAAAGGACTTAAAAATAATAAATGCTTCCCCAGAGAACTGTCCACTATTAGATATTAACTCAATTCAGAAAGGAGAGTACCTGTTTTACTCTGCAAGCAGGGAAACTGAGGCTTACAAGAGAGCAGGGATTGGTCAGTGACAAACTGCTGAAGAGCAGCAGAGGCAGGTTAGAGTTCAGTCTCCTGAGCTAGCAAGATCTCTAGCAGAAGCCCTTTTAACCTACTGGTACAGGCTAATAATAAAAGGTATGCATACAAGGAGAATTCTTGTTTCTTTCTTGTTTTGAGATGACAGCTTTTTACACTACGCACACAGCAAAAATTTTGTCCTTAATGTTTAAACATAATCAGAGCTAACATATCTACTAGCAGGAAGCTCCAGGCTGGACATATGGCATATAACCTTCAAAAAGCTAGCAGCTACTTCAACCATTTAACTGGCTGCAGAACAAAGCTTTAGAAATGAACACTTTGAGCACTCTTATAAAGGGCTGAGAGATGAAAAGTAAAGCCACTAACACAGAAGCCTTTGAAGCACCTATGGCTGTGGACTTCAAATACTCACTGGCATGCACAGTTATAACAAAACTGGCTATTTAAGCAAAACTGAAATCCTGGCACTCACAATTCCACATGTAGGGGTGCAGTTATCTGCAGGGGGGCTAGGGAAGGGAGAAGAAATACAGGAAGGACACTTTGCAGGAAGACAGAGGCTTATTTTGTCCTGCTCAAAACCTGGATTCAAGGTATCAATTTCAAATTAATGAGAAAAAAATGTCATTAAAATAAAATTATTTAACAATAAACTCATAGCACTTGAAGATTGCACCTTACTTTTCAAAAAGCTAAGCAAACTGTGTTCAGTTATTCACAGGCTGTTGCTGCCCCTGCACCCATCAAAAGCAATTTAGACATTTGTCTTCATTTCACACAGTCTGAAGAAGTCATAGGAAGCAAACAAAGAAGAAATGTCTAGACCCTATTTTTGCATACTACTGCAAATAAACCCAGTTCTGTCTTGGGAAATGACTGTCAAGATCAAAAATCCGCTCCGCTCAGATATGTGCTAACACTTGAGTCTCCTTCTGCCCTTCCTGATGTCAAGCCAAAGTTAACTTACCTAAAATATCAGTATAAAGGACCTGCTCTAGATCACCCAGCATTGTTATTATGACATCTTCATCCAGATGAGCAGTCCCTTCACGCAAGCACCCCTCCTCCTCCTCCTCTGCCCAGGTCCTGCTGGGGAAATGGGATGTGCAGGATGCATTTTCATCATCGGAGTTTTTGCTCTCCTCATTGTCAGTCTGCAAGCCTTCACCTGTACACTGGTCTCCTGACCTCCTGGATGTCCTGTTTCCAGCAGGTGGTATCCCCTGAAATGCCTGGGGTGTGGTGAAGCTGGGGTGGCACAGAGAGTGCACTGACTGTGAGAATGTCTTGGACAGGGAGCCTCTGCACCCAGCTTCTGCATCCCGCTGTTGGTAACTCTGGCTGGACTTGGAGGCGTTTCCAAACCAGTTCTCCCTGTATGAGTATCGCCTCTTCTCCCCTTCACTGATGAGCGTGAGATTGGTTAGAGACTTCTGCTTCTGAAGACGAACACACCCTCTTCTAACCTCCGTGCCTTTAAATACTGACAATTCAGCAGATCGCTGCATCTTTCTGGCTGGGGCTTCACCTCAGTTAGATTTCATATTTCTGAGATGCACAGCAGCTCAATTCCCCTGAAAGGTCCGGGCGCTGCTCCCTGCATCGCCGCACGCTGCACACCCCAGGTAGCACATACTTGCAGTCACAGTGAAAGCACAGCTCACACATGCACTCTGAGCACTGTAAGGGACTAGACAGGCACAGTCATCTTCTTTCAAATTACACTGCTGTCTCTGCTAAGCCACTTCTCGTCCGTCACATTAATCTGCAGTACTTACAGTCATTTTCACTTAGATTTCTCTCAAGCAGAAGAGAGTTGATCAAACACTCTGCTCCAGCACAGAAGGAATCCCAAAAGCCAACTGTGTTTTCCCCTCTCCATCCAATCACCAGTCTCATCGGAGCAGTGGGCCTGCATCTCTTTCTACAGCTGCTGTTTTCTGAAATCCAAAGTAGGCACAAGTACTGTCTCGGGCTTTTCCCTCCCTCTCACCAGCTCATGACTGATCCTAGTGCACAGCTCTTCACTTTAGATGGGCTGACACAGAACTGCAAGTACAGCCTCCACGTCAGAGCTCAATAAAGAGCCAAAATTAACCACTGAAGCACAAGCCTCCTTACATTTTAGTATTCAACCTGCATTCCCAGATATATGACTCCTCTCTGCTACTGCAGTGAATGCTGCTGGCTGCCATGGCAGCAAACATCCTGGTGAATTAAACCGGAGACAGAGAAGCCTCTGCCCAGTTTACAGTGCCACAGGTTTCAAGACACAGCTTCACCTGAATGGGATGCTACAGTAACAGATATAGCTCATGGCCAAATCATATTTTTCCCCCGAAAGGTAAGGATGGAAAACTATTTCTTCCATATCACTGTTACTCCCTATGCAGGAAGCTAAAAGCAGACTCACAAAAGGACATTCAGTCTTGCAATTTCTGCTCTAAATAATACCAAAAAAAATAATTTAAGATAAGACATGGAACAACACAGTATTTGCCTGGTAAGGTGATTCATAAAAGGAAATATTTAATTTCTTTCTCCTTAGAAAGCTGAGATTCAGAGGCTAGTATAGAATTTAACAAGCTGTTAAAAAATCGTTTCACAATATTCTGAAGAAAACCTATTGATGGTGGAGTAATTTTCTATAAAGCAAATCAGTATTTTGTCTGAACTAAGTTTGAATGTTATTTTTAAATTTATTATCCATAGAGAAAATAAAACTTATGCTTAAATGCATGTCTTTTCTCACAAAGAAAAAGATATTAGTCCCAGAAATAATGGATAGATGAACAAAGAAATAGCTGAATTTAATTATAATTTTCTTTAGATACAAACCTTTTATTAGGGGAAATCAATTTCACAAAATATTATGTAGAAATCTACAAATAATAAATTGCTGTATAAAAATAAACTGCTTTTTTCAGTGTGCATATATGCTCAAGTCTCTACCTGAGAAACCTTGACAGACAAAAACCTTTAAAAATGCCACACTAAAAATTACAAGCTGTTCACAGGTTTCCTGTATGAATAAACAGATGTTAACAGAAGCCTCAGTGTGTATTTCTTGCCTTTCACTGGTTCAGTTTACAGGTTTTGAAGACACACAGGGGAAAATTCTTGGAAATTTCAAAGAAAAGGTACATTTCTTCCTAGATAACTCTCAGAAACACAGAACAACTCAGAAAAAAAAAAAAAACAAACATTAGTCTAAAGTAATGGTGGTTTGACATATTAAAGCACTGACTAATTCCTAGAAAGACATGTTCCACATGAAGAGGAGGCACCACTCCCATCCCCACCTAGTACACACAGTCAAAGAGGAGACAAGAGGAATGGTCTGTCTGCCCGAGTACAAAACTGTCCCAAATATTAAACACCTATCACTTTTTCAGCACGGAAACAAAAGATAAGACTGCTGTGTTTACTCCCAGGGTCTGCCAGCTGCAGTGACATATGGGCACTTGGACAGGTTTTATGAACGTGCTGGTTCCTGACTGCACCATATCCTGGTGTGGTGTGGATGCTGACAGTGTCTCAGAGCTGGTGAGGTGCTGGTGCTGTCCCAGAGCTCCAGCACTGCCAGCACACTACTGTGTTGCTGTGCACTGACAGCTCCTTGTGGCTGACCCAGCCTGACCAACATGCCTGATTAAGCTGTGGTTGTTATAAAGTCCTCACAGGGAGGTATTAACAACAGAAAATTTCAATAGAGAAGGGCAATCTCACTCTTTTCACATTTATTTGTTTTATATCCTAAATTTATTCTCAAATTGGTACAGTATTGCTATGCTATGCAATACTGTGTTTTGCATATGCAGTACTATGCATTGCTATGTTTTGAATTAACAGGAAGGAAAATTATTTTTAGCTCAGTTGGTCAGAGCACAGTGCTAATAATGCCAAGGTCATGGATCCAATCCCTGTATGGGCCATTCACTTAAGAGCTGGACTTGAAGATCCTTCTGGGTCCATTCCAACTCAAACTATTCTGTGATTCTGTGATTTGGCCCTGTGATGCCAAAATTCTCTTGGTGATTGTCTTGGAATCAAGAGAACAAGCTCTTTTCCTACCATAAAGCTCAAGTCTCTACCTCCCCCTGATATTTCAAATCCATTAATTACTTCCCCAGCTGCCCTTTCCGCCCCCACACCTGCGGGCAGTGACTTGTCTCCACGGTAAGCTGTAGGCACGTGTGGACCCGCTCTGCCTCCACGCAGGCTCCCGGCGCGCTGTCCCATGCCGCAGTCAGCCCTGCAGAGCTGCAGCTGGCCTCAGGAGCCCTTATGGGCAGGGCACACCCCACGCTCAGCACCGCTCTGCCAGGGAAGCAGCGCACGGTGCAGCCGCTCAGCTCTGACACGACAGAGCAGACACAGGCCAGAACTGGACAGGTGCAGTCGGTCCTCTTTCCAGCTGGGAGCAGAAAAAGTTATGGCAGGGAATGAAAAATGTTCACCCAGTGAGCCACACCAAACCTCACACAGGGTGCTGGCAATAGGTGCCACACTCCTCCAGGTTGGACGGGTCTCTGGTAGCAGCGCAGCTGTGTCCTGGGCCACCCAGTGAGCCTCAGGGTCTCTGCTGACCTGTTACTTCTCCCAGCTGAGCTGCTCATTGCATCCCAGCTTCAGCAGCACACAGGTCACAGACCATCATACTGAAGAGGGGATGACAGCTGGACTGTGTGTCATGCGAGGGTAGCTGGCAGCTACAGCATTCGTCTGCCTCATTTCAAAATACATTGAAATACATACAATACACACAATACAGTGAGTCAAATGCTTTTATACGGAGGTACTAAGGCTAATCACACAATCCTCAATCAGCCTTCCTGTGTTCAAATATTTTACTACATCTCTTAATAATAAAGTTATATGAAATTTTCTCCCATTAATCCCATTGCCTTGCTTGGTAGACAGGCCATTGTGATCATCCCCAGATACAGCAGATACTTATCTTAGACTAAGTGCTTAGCAGAAACAACACTGGATTTATCCTTGTACTTTACCACATCTCTCTGCAGGGTGTCATTTGCCAAAACATAAAAATACAACATGGAAAATTCTCAGGTTTATTTATTGAGAAACAACTTTCTAAAGCTCAGCCTTCCATTTTAAAATTTTTAGATATAGCAGCCAAAAATACATCTGTCTAAGCTAAGACAAAAGTATAGGAAACTAGAGGAGAGCAAATGTCATGACAGCATTATTCCCCAACTACCTTATAATTCAGTGTGTTCTCCACCCACCAAGCAGGAATATGTTTACATCAAGAACATCTTAGGGAACTTCCTCAATCCATCACAGTCAGTGTAACATACTACTTTATTTTTTACTGTTTCTTTCGTAATTATAAAAATTAGTTTAAGAACTAATAATCTTTGGGCAAATTTTGCTGTCAGATAAGACTTTCTTTGAAGTCTCAGCGGATGGTTTAGAACCCTGCAAATGAATTATGTAATAGATGTGGAAATGCATAAGATTATTAATCTCTTCAGCTACACTTACTTGAAAAAAAATGTAAACGATTACTGCATATATTAATTAACTATTTCTTTCAGAAAGCAAATCATTAGGCACAATAAACATAAAATATTAAAATGTGAATGTTTTATGCTAATCCTGCCATTGAGACAGGCGTATAACTTTCAAAAGTACTATTTCATTTCTGATTCATCCCTCAGATTTTTAATAATTAGTCAATATTTACAAATTCATGAATAATTACTTAATCAAACACTTTGCATTAAGCTCTTGGAACATGCCAGCACTTGTGAAAGCAAAATGTTACCACTGATTAAAAAAAATAATACTTTGTAGTTTACTGATATGTACAGTTTACAATGGATTATTAACTAATTAACTAACTGACATCCTTCTCCAATAAACTTGATGCAGAAGGTGATAAATGTCACGGCTACTTTACGAAAAAATAGTTGGTAAGAAAGCCTGAACAACTTGTTCCCAGCCATACCATGAGTAACAAAAACTATACGAGATTACTTCATTAGCCTTTACTTTCATTACCATTTTATAATCCTGTTTATAAAGGTGTATTCCAGTTTTGTAGAAACTGAGTGGGTAGGTACTTAGGAGTCTCATTGAGGCAAATGGTACATAATGTACAGGCAAGAAATTGTGTTTATACTTGAATGCAGAATTGTTCCTTATTTAGGAGTCTCAGACTTCTGTCTGGGATTTCCTGGACAGAGGTCTGCATAGCTGTGTGCCACATGAGCAACAAACCTACCATACACAGAACACAGCAGAAGTACCCTGCAGGTTTCTCATGCCTGCAAACAGGGCTCATTCAGTGGGAGTACATGTATCATTGGAACTGTGCACAGGTAGGGGATTTAAGGTGTGCAGGACTAAACACTGCTCTAGGTGTGCTCTAGTGCTGATCTGCATGTGCGCTGTGGAAACACTTGGGGCTCCTCTGGCTGAGCTGTGGAATATTCACAGGGGGGAAAAAATGTAGGAAGAAAGTCAGCTCACATCTAGAACAAATTTCTACCAGAGACATAGGAACAGATTTACAGTAGCTCTATCAAGATGCAGAACTGCCTTTAGGCATAAGCCATGTATATATTCACCAAGAGCAGCAGATTATTGGTGACAAGATAAAATAAAGAGGCTGTTGTCCAGTTTATCAGGGCAACCACAAGCCACACTTTTGAGACCATGCATACACCAGCCTCCCCATCTCCCTTGCCTTCCAGTACTACTCTCTTCTCATGGCTGTGCAGGCAAAACCAAGTAAACACTTGCAAAGCAGTGGGCAGAAAACAAGTGCCTTGAGCTCTGATTTTACCTTTCACCAGCTCTGAGCTAGAAGATAGGAGAGGCTATAAAGGTAACCAGCTCCCTTGGAGGAGGAAGACAGAGCAGAGGAGAGCTGAGAACTCCTACAGATTCTTGCTTTATTTTCTACTTTCCCTTCACCACTGTTTAGACAGTAGGAAAGGGATGTGAACTGCCTTGCTGGACACAGAGAGCAAAGTCATGACTTTTCACCACTGTAGCAAGAAAATTAACTTGGATTTGGCTCCTGAATTACACCAGGAGAATGGTGCCCAGCCAACAATTCCTAAATAAATTTTAGCATTATTTTTTCTGCATCCAACTTTTGTCTTTATTATGGAGAAGTCTTGAACCAGACATGCTTAAAGCATTAGTTAAGGTTAACTTGGTTATTATTGCTCCAAAGTGGATTAGGAGTTCTGATATAAACAGCTTGGATGGTGATGGGAGCAGCAATGTTCAGCCAAGAAGCAATAACAAACCAAAATGTGTAAATATTCAGAAAGTAGAGAACATTATACAACAATATTGGCTAAAATATTCTAGTCCTGAGGTTGTCAGCTTTAGTTCAAAATATTTGTCATTTTAAAAATAATAATGATTAATGAAGCAGAAACACAGTATTGGTGGGACAGCACTTTACGAACACGCTCCTCCAAGCTGTTTAGTGATTTCCATTGATGTACACTCTTTTGCATTATCCTTACTGCTTATAAACATATTGTGCTAGGGTGGTGGCTACCAAGTTTCAAAAAAAAAATCAAGATAATATAAAGATGATGCCTACCCGTAGCAACAGTTGACAATTTTAGGAAAAAGGTAGTATCAAAACGAAATAAACTGGATTCATGGCTTAATACCTTAAAAATAAGTGACCAGACTACAGAAATTAACCATACCTATCTCTTTGTTACTACTAGCGATATCCCTTGATCATACCAGAATAAAGACACCCTCAAGTAAAAGAATAACTGTCCATTCTCATAGCTAATCTATCATGGAACACTCTGAGCAACTATCACATGAGCTTTTTTCCATGCAGATCTAATAACAGAATCACCAATGACTTGGTGATAGTTCATCCACACAGGCAATAAATTATTCAGCAAATATAGTACTTGATCCATTTATTCCTTTTGCTGCTAACAGTCAAATACGAGTGACACACCTCTGTTTCCCTATGCACACAGCAAATCACTGACCACATTTTACCAGTGGTTCTGCTTTACAGACTGCTATGCCAATCAACAGCTAATGCCAGAGTCTAAATAATCAGATTAGGAACATCTCTGGTGTCTAGTTTTCTTTCTGCCATGTTCTTCTTTTTGATGCTGTTTCCCTTCCATGTAGAATGTAAAAGGTCATCAGACATGATATTCTGTTTGATCATTTCAGCGTGTATTGAATTGTTTGGGGTTTTTCTAGCATCTCTCTGGATGATTCCTTGAAGCGTCTCTTTATTTGTAGTAAGTGTTTCAATTAAACTCTTTATATACATTAGACCCTTTATATAACTCTTCATGTATATTAGTAATTAAAAACAATTTTATATTTTAACAGGTATGCATCACCTCCAAAGAACCTTACACCATATTTTAGAATGACATATTTATCACAGAAACTGACTGTGCAAATAAAGGATGTTAGAAAACTTCCGAAGGGACTGAGACAAACAAGAACAAAACCTTTTTCAGTATGAGTCAGCTAAATGTCAAGACAGTCCCCATAAATCTTGGGCATCTGATTTCCCTTCTGGTGGAGAGATAATTTTAGACTGATGTGTCAAATTAGTGCTTTAAGTGAGTTATATCCTGTGCATGTGCATGCACATGACTCATTACAAATCCATTTGAATGTTAAAAATTTATGGTAAAAGGGAAAACTATAGGTAAAACCAGTGAGATAGGATATCACCTTTTATTTTTCTAAAATTATAAGAGTAAGGATGCTAATGAAAAACAAAACAAAGCAACAGCAAAAATAAAACCTAACAGCCCCAAGTACCAGCTCTTGCAAAGAGTCCCGACTGGTACACAACCCTGCAGTGCAATTCAGTCCTGATGAGAAAGTGACCTGCGGAACACTTTGCTTTTTGCATCCACAGGCAGAGTCATGGCCAGATGCAATGATCATGTAACTCAGCATGGTTCTGTTGATTTCGAAGGAATTATTCCAGTATGACAGTATTACCCCATCCCTTCAGCTTTGTAACCTAGAAAGGACTTAAATCCATGTTTACAAGGAATTCCTTGTAACACAGCCTTTAGCAGCTTAGCTCTAGCAGCAACTTACACACAGGTACAATAGTAAGAACTTGCTTGTTTTCTGAATACAGATTCATTTATAAAAGCAACATGTATACTATGTCATTTATGTCTCAGTTCTAATGTTATGATCTAATTTGGTGCTATTAAATGAGAGTGTTAACATTTCTGAAGTCAACTTTCCACTGCTCTTCTTGGAACATTCAGTACGATTAAATAAAATAACAATTACATGAAACCCTAGATTGTGAAAGCCCAGTTTCTGCAAAATGACAAAGAAGGTATTGGAACAGAAGGAACCAATTCAAAGAGATAGTGGATTTGAAGCACTAAATATGCATTACCTGAATTTTCTGTGTATTTAATACTACTCATGATTAGAGGTCAGAAGTGTTACTTCAACCCATCATAAAGCTCCTGGTACGAAACAGATGTAAATAGAGAAGTTCACAGTCTTCTGACTTATTGTTACTTACCAGATATCTCCTCTAGGCACTGTTTGGCAGTCTTACTAAATGACAAATCCATTTTAGTAGGACTGGTACAGGAGTCAGCAGGTGGTAAAGAGGTACTGTCATTTTCGGAGAGAGTTCTGAAATCAAGCAAAAATATTGATTATTATTATCTATCATTCATGTATTCACGGAAAAAAGTGCTAGTTGCAGCTCCATCTAGAATCGTATCACTCTAGGGTGAAAATACAATTTTTGTCACATTATTATTATGCTAAAGTCCAGACACATAAATGTACAATCAACCAGGCTTTCTCTCTCTTTCTCTGCAGAAACAACTTGTAGTTATTTCTGTGAAATATGATGCCATTTTTTTTCCTCACTTTTTTTTTTTTTGCAGGATTTGTCAACCAAATCTAGTTGGAATCCATTTACATTGGTTAAGTCTCATCCTTGCACATACATAAAGGAAATAAAAACTTTTAATTGATTAAATATTAAGCGAGAAAGGCCATGTGGGAAAAAGCTTATACAAGGCTGGATGGAAATTTGGCCCAGATACTTAAATCTGTGTGCAGCTTCTTTTGATAATGCCCCTTATATAACTTTGGGGAATGGAATAATACAACTTTTTTCATTAACTTTCTAACAAATAGCTCATATTTTCTTTAAGGGTCTATTTCTGTGTATATAAATGATAAATTATAATGGGAACCCCTCATTGAATACAGTTACTTTCTCTTATATGAAGGTAAATAGCGAGAAACACATGAGCATGCTGATTATAATAAAAAATATCTCACACCTATTGCCTCTTCTTAAGGGATAGTTGTAAAACCTACTTTACACTGGAACTGCTGAACAATGATGTCACCAAATAGCAACATATACCACCATGTGTATACAGCAAAATAATGCATCTGAAGATATAATACCCACTTTTTAATATAAAATAAGATCTTCACTTAGAGCTTAAGTTCTTCCAGCTTTCCTGACATGAATAGCAGTCACTCTTATGATTTGTTAAAAGACGAGTCAAATATTTATATCCTAATTTCAAAATGTGAAATTTACAGTTCAATTTTCAAAATTCTCCATAAAGCGTTTCCAATGACCAACTTAAATAAGAAACATTTAACTGTGTGCCGTGTCTGTATTTTATAAATAAAACTCATAAATACAGTGACTTTTTTCTTAAAATAATTTTATAGCAACTAATTTTATTAAATAAATTTCCAGTTAATATTTTCTTTAAATTTAATGAATGGATTTGTTCAGCAATTAATAACAATAAATGAGAAAACAGATACCTGCACAAAGAGCAGCACAAGTACTGACATGATGGAATCCATTGATTAAAATCATTCAACTCAGAAACCAAAATGTAAACTATGCCTGATCAGATGCACTGTTTTCTTACCAATTCCTGTACTTTTGAGATGCTGGAAGCAGAAAACTGCTCCATAAAAAACTATTTTTGGTTCTTTTCTGTCACACACTAATGGAAACATGAGATCACTACATGTTGCAAGGTTAACTGTGTCCTGCCAAACTTGAATGCAGTTTTACATTTCATGCTTGAGAGGAGAGTTTCTTAACTAATAAAAGAGCTCACTCTATCCTTCTGCAGTGAATGCACTCTGAAATTGCACTGTCCTGTTATTTGAAATTGCACTGTACTGGTTATTTGCTGTGGCACAGAGGGACTAGGAAGCACTGGCCCTTGGGCAGCTGTGATGGAGATACCACAAGGAGGGAGCAGGGAACAGGTCTCTCACAAACAGTTCTTTTTCATCGAGGTCTCCAGGGGGTTGCTGGCTGCCAGCACTTACACACCAGTCCTGCCTTTCCATGCATGATGGCCAAGGCCCCAGTTTTCTCTGGAGTGGAGCTTAGCACAGATGCACTGAGAATGGTGAAACACTAGACTAGGTGTGAAAGATTTCCAAGTAAAATGATGTAGGATTTGGGGAACAAGGAAGACCAGGTACACACTGGGTACCAAAATTTCAAGTTGCATTGCTGTGGGCCCATTGTGGGTTGTGATACAGTGGACTAAGAATATAAATGCCTCTTCTAAGTTTTTAAAAATGGGAAATTAATTTGTGAGGCTTGTCTTCTATACTTCTGGCTTTAATGTCTTTCTGTAGGATGCATTAATCCTATGAATGACTCAAGTCATCACTGCAGGACTGCAGCACAGATTAACCTCAAAGAAAGTAAACAGCAAATTAAGTGGTCTTCTCATTAACCTTGCACACTAGCCTTAATGAATGATCCTCTATCCTCTACCTATTCACAGCCCACTGCCTTAAAAATAATTAAATTTCTCTCTTAATATAAAGAAAAGGGAAAAGAATTTCAGTTTAGTCAAAGCCAGCCCAGTGATATTTCTTCAGTGCTGTGCATCTACAGTGCAGGTTAATTTAGGCAACCTTCATGAAAACAGGACAAACTGATTCTATTTTAATCATGACAATCAGAGAATATATTTATCTCCAACCCACTGAGTTACATGCTACCTATATGTAAGAGCAGCAAACTCACTTGATGGTACAAATCCTTCTCTCAGTCAGACCTGCACAAGCTTATTAATTCTGATTAAAATGAGCCTGTATGGGGTAATTAAGAACAGAATTTAAAACACTACTTAATTAGTGGTCTCTAACACAGTCATTTCCTGCCTCTGACGAAATAGCCAATCTTAGATAAACACAGATAACATCAAAGATTTGTTTGCTTTTTAGTTGACATTCCAAAAGATGTCAGATGAATATGATGGCGTTTTTCCAGCAGCTCTCTGAGATGCAGCTGTCTTGAATGTGTATCACTGTCAGTGTAAGAGACTGGCAGGACCATGTCTGCAATATGAGCAGTTGAATCACTCTTGTTCAAGAATTGTGAGGTAAATTGGGAACAGATGCAAGGAAGGGCTACTAGGATGCTCATGGGGAAGAAGAAACCCTTCTGGAAGTTTAAAAAAACCCAAAACAAACACAAAACCAGAAAGATTGGATTTGGTTTAGCCTTATAAAGAGAAGGAACAGGATGGGATTATTCCCTCACATACTTAAAAAGAGCAATCAAAGAGAAGGAAAACACCTTTTCCAGTCAAAGGACAATTAATCAAATATGTGTTTCCAGTGATTTCTTCATTTATTATGCTTCTTCGCATCTCTTAAACTAACACCTCTACAATGGAAACTTCTCTTGCACAATAACTTGAAAGTCAGTCATGGAAAAATGGGAAGACTTGTCTAAAGAAGAAGTATTTGTTACAAGTAAAACTGGTGAGTGCCAATTTTTAGCACTGCCTACGACTGCAAAACTTTGGTAGTGACTGTTGCTTTATTTTCACAGCAGCAACATAAATAACAGGAATCAATAAAGCACTGCAGCATGAGTTTGAGTCCTCACGTCATTGAAAAAGTATGTTGAGCAGCATAATCTATTAATTATTAACAAACACAGTTAAACTCATAGAATGTTTTTTCCTGTAAACTTAGTTTCAACTCCACAATCAGCAACAGTGAAGTAGCTTCTGGTTATCAAAACTGGACATCCATATGGCTTCAAGAAGCCACATGGTTGCAGGATTCTTGAAGAGTAGCATAATTTTTTCCTAAGCCTGTATAAAAACATCCCAAATAGGCATCTGGAATTGAATTTCACTGTACTTCCAGAGACAGAACCAGATATCCTCCTCCCCATCTGAACCTCCTGAACTGAACTGAACTGCTCTGAATCTCCTGCTCACCCTTCAAGCTATGGCATAGTACAAGAATTGTGTTAATCACCATGTATTAAAGCAGTCGGGAAGAAAGTTTTAGTGACCAGTAACATGTTTATTTATTACACTGATATGTCCCTTTTTTTTTCTGCCCTATCTATTGAATACTTTAGTCCTTACAGAATCATAAAGTAATTGAAAGATGCTCTAAGTGCCATCTGGTCCAACGACTTTCTTAAAGAGAGTCTGGTCACACTAAGTTGCTCAGAGCTTTGATTTGTTGGATCCTGGACATGCCCAAAGACAGAGATTCCACAACTCTCCACAGCCTGCACCAAGTGTTTCACTGACCTCAAATTTAAACCACATTTTTTAAACTTTCAATCAGCACCTCCCCTGCTGTAACTTGCATCTGTTACCTCTTATCCTTTCACCCTGCATTTCAGAGAAGAGTCTGGCAACATCTTCTCTACACCAACATATTAGGTAGCTGAAGTTACCAGTTTCTTACTTTGCAGGGACAAAAGAGGTGCCAAACTGGAATTTGTGGCATTAACACAGAAAGAATATCTCTGCAAGACTACAGTTAAGACACTGCTCAAACTTTTTCCAGATGTTGCTATCACCAAACTAAAACTTAGCTGAAAAATGAAAATTTAAGCAATGCACAACATAGAAGTGCAGCTTGGGATGATGAGTGGTCAGTTAATTCTCAGCAGCAATTTCTGTACTTTAAGCATTTCAGGCAGTAAGCAATTCCTGAGCAACACAGGCCCTGGGATTTGAGAGCTCTAGATTCTGTATCTCAGCCATGGGGAAAAAAAAATCAGCTAAGCCCCTACAATGGATACTGGAGTAGTTAATAAAATAAAGCTGAAGTGCATCCAGTTATAACTACTGAAATTCAGCAGGATTTACTTTTTTTGCCATTAATGTATCTTTTTCCTCCAGTCTGCACAATAGCCTAGTAAGTACTAAAATTCTCTGTTACTCTTCTGCATTTGAAATTTAAGCACTACTAGGCAGACAGCTGAATTCTAAGGCAAATTTCAATGTAAGTTTAAGGGACTCAGGAAAATAGCACAATTTCCAGCCTCCTACAATTCTGTCTAAGCAGAAGAATATAAAATTTTAAGTAGTGGCTGGTGTAACTTTAAACAACACTACAGTCACTTATACCTTCCTACTGTATCTCTGTTATCAAGCTTTCTGGCAAATAAATTACATCTTCTTCAGTCTAACATCAGTTGGACCCTGCAGTCAACTTCAGAGGGGACACATAGGGGACTGTAAATAATATATTCACAGCCACCTTTGAAAATAAATAATCATTTTCTGACAGAATGGAAGGATTTAAATTATGCCAGTTTAGATAATCTCAAATGCAACTCTGACTGTTGCTGCTAATCTTTGAAGAGAAGTTATAATCCCATATGAATGTCAGGTGCTTAAGAGGAATAAAACCACAATGTGATATCAGACAGGGCAAAGCACGAAGAATGCAAACCTGAATAGTGCAATATCCCACTTGAGAACCTCCCAGTAAAGCAGCATTTTCTATTTACTGTCCACTAATAAAAATATAGACTTCTTGAAAACATGACTATTAATAACTATTATAAGTTTGCAATACTTAAAGAAAATACATGTCAGTCTCAAAAAAACTACTTGGAATACCTCCTTTTCCTCACAAATCTACAGTAATATAATCTTGGTTAACAAAAAATATTTCAAACTATATGGTATCTTTAGGTAACAGCAATGAATCAAAAAAGCTCCAGCTTACTTATGCTTGTGCTAATGGTCAAAATAGATGACAAAAGTATATTACAAGATTCTGCAGAACTCTGGATAAAAAGCACTGCACTGTTATTAAATTTTATTGACATTTTTTAAAAAGACTGAAGTACAAACTCACAGAGCCTATATATTCCTTGTAGCTGGGAAACAAAACCCTTTTAGTCTAAATGGTAATCATTGTTTACTAACTCATATAAAGCTGTTAAAAAGCACACCTGAAAATTCTGTGTTATTAATTGTGGTGACTGCTTTGAAAACAATTATGTTGAAGAACAAAAAATGTAAATACAGTACCCCAGCTCTTTCTCATTTCCACTTACCATATATCCACAGAAATAAATATGCCGACTTTGAAAATTTGGATGTTTTATCCTTGGTTATATTTACATTTTTCTATTAAGTCATTGTATGGCATTACAAAGCCCTCGAGATTTTAAAGAAAATTAGTTACTGTGCATTTTTAGTTAGATTCTGCACGCAGTTAGAGAGCAACATATCGAAGCAACCTCATCAAAGTCAGTCTTTTACTCTGAGTTTATGGTATTTTGAGATCAGACACTGGCACTGAGAATTTATTTTCATGTGAGATTTAACTTCAAATACAGTCTCCTTTGCTGTTTGTTTGAAGCAAAGATGCACTTATTAACAAGAAATTATACTGGAAGATGGATGCTTCTGTCATCCTTTAAAATTCAAAGTATGTACTGCTTCAAGATGAAGCTTAAAACAAAACTAGGACATCTCCATCATGCAATGAACTGGCACCAATATGTAGTAAAATAGCCATTAAGCAGCACACACATGTGAAGGCAAAGCATAGCTCCTTTTCCTCTCTCCTTATATATGCACCCTAACACATATGTGGGCTGTCCCATGTAGCACACTACAAATCCTCTGTATCACTGAGGTTATTCCAGATAGTCACATGCATATTAAGCGAATACATATAATTGAAACTCAAAAGGCCCCACTGTATATTAGAATAAATATAACCCATACTGAGCCTTTTCTTCCTCCCATATGATCTTCTGAATTTATCAGTCATCCAGATTGGTTTTGAAGCTATGTTTAGTTGTGTGTAATGATATATATACTTCCTCAGAGCCTACTTCATCATCTCTTTAATCTATAGCCAAGACTGTCCAGAGTACTAGACACTAACAAAAACTGGCAGTATATTTTGCTTAATAATGTCATTTTATCAGATGTTAAATTTACCCACAACTGTAACTAAAGCCTTGCAACAGCTGACATCTGAAAACATTATTCAAATCAGCCTGTCGATCTTTCTACACTTTTTCTGTCTTCTGAATTGTACAATAATGAGTCTCCCAGTTTCTCTTCAACTGCTCCATCATATAGCAAAATAAATTCAGAGAAATGTTGTTACAATTAACTATTCATTCTTCTTTTCCAGAACCTTGGCCCTCTGAAGAGTTACTATTGCCTGTAAAATTAACTGCCTGCAAGGAGTTAATCTACACCTATTTAATGTAGAAAACTAAGCAGGAAAAGAACTGCAAACAGCAACCTTTTCTGTCTACACAAACTGTTGAAATATTTTTGAATACTTGTAGAAGTTTGTATATGCTTTTTCCTGAAATATCCGCCAGTACTGTTACACATTCTGAAAACATCAGGAGTTTATTTTATGATATTTGAAAAGAATGGTGAATTATAAGCAAATATTATAGAATATCAGCAAATAGATGTTGAGGCTCTTACAATGCGAACAAGAATATTCACACTAGAAACCTGACTCAGCCATGACCTTTCAAAAGCAGCACAGAGAATGTACCACATGATCTGTATTTCTAATCAAAACACCCTGAATATTAAATGGCAAATATTTGCAGTGGATTGCTTTTGTAAAAAGTAAAGACTCAGAGTTCTTGTAAGAAATTGTTCACACAATAACATTAATTAAAAAATAATAATAGGGAAACATTGGCATGATGCTGTGACAGAAACTGGGGGATAACACTGTGATCCACCATTACTTTATCCATTTTAGCTCTCTTTCCTAAATGGAAGCACAAGCCCCAGTTTTCCCCCATGATCTTACCTATAAATGAAAGGAGCTACCGTGGCAGTGTTGGGGTGGCTGTATTGCTGTTGCTGAGGAAGCTGGACTACACCATTTCCTGTGCCTTGGCCACTGCCTGTAGCCACAGAGGCTGATAGACCAATGGAGGATCCTGGGGTGAGAGCAGCACTTGGTTCTTTCCCTTCAGAAGAAGCAAGACCAGAGGAAGGAGAAGCCTTCTCACTAAGATGAGATTTTGGTGTTGACTGGGACTGGTTTCCTTTTGTAGTCCTCAGTTTTTCAACCTCCTTACTCCCTGTGCATGCAGAGGAAGCACTCTGCTTTGCTGTTGGCACTTTTGATCCCGGTTTTGGGATCCCACTAGAAGACGATATTAAACTTTCTTTCTTGGCTGCTGTTGTCTTGCTTCCCTTTGGGATTAAGCTTGCAATTTTTGAGCTCTTCTTTGTAGATGATTCAATGACCTGATCCTTCTCTTCCTTGATTGCTTTCTCAGTGCAAACTTTGTTTTTGTCCCTGTTCTTTTCCTCTTTGTCCTTTGGCTGTAGCAAAGACTTTTTATTGCTGAGATTTTTGCTGCCAGCTTTTGGAGGGGTTAACTTCGGTGATACTTTGGGACTGCTACTTGTGGAGCCGCCGCTGTTCACCCCACCACTTAACACATCCATTTCACCACACTCTGAAAAGTTGTCATCCTCTCTCCCACTGTCACTGGGTCCTGAGCTCAGTGACAAAGGAGGTCTCAGAGCAGTCCTAGCATTAACCAGCTTGAATTTTTCCAGCATAGATTTTTGTCCAGAAGAAGGGGGCTTCACACCTTCAGAAGGGGGTGGCTTGAGCCTGTCTGAAGTTGGAGTAGGGGAGGTTGCGGGACTGGGCTGCTTCACAGACAGCATGGTAGAGGTCGCGCTGTGTTTGACATTCATGGATTTGCTGCGCCAAGGCTTGCTGGCACTTGGAGAGGGTATGGCAGAGACCTGCTGCTGCCCGGTGCTGGTGGGATGCTGCACATTTCCATTCATGCCTGCAGAGGGGTGAGGGCCTTTTGGTGAATCTGCTTTAAAAAAAAAAAAAAATAGTGGTATAGTTATTCTCCCATCTCCTGCTTGAAGGTGATGTCATACTCCCCTGACATTTAAAACACACTTACATGTGATCTAGAATAAACATAATTTATATGTGCATGGAACGTGAAGGATGCTAATAGAATACACCTTTCTTTCCTCCATTATTATGGTGTTTGATATTCCACAAATCCAAGAAAACCTCAGAAACACCTTTGTTACAACAATTTCATTATGTAAATCAAGACTTACAAGTTAAGATTTTATTGATTGATCTGTAATAAAGAAAATCTTCCAATCTCTTGCTCATAACAAAACACTGAAGAAGAAAGAAAAAAAAAAAAGAATGCCACAATTATGGTGGAAAAAAAAACTGGACAAAGAGGAGTTTGATGTTTAGTGAAAGAAAAATAGGCGCTAGAAAGCTAAGATTTTGGGCAAGAGAAGCACTCAGTAATATTGAAATTAAATGGATAAAATCAATAGGCCTAAAAGCAAAAAAAGGCTGGTGACAATACATTTTTTAGTTTTAAGTACTGCTAACAATATTTAGCAGCTCACTTCAGGAACTTATCCCAGTACACTTTCATAGGTAGGAAAAAGTTTTACCAACGATTACACCAGTGTCAGTACTTGAAAATTAGACTGATACATCATCTGCATGGGTACAGCAATGATAGTTGGTTTGGCTCTGAACTCAGGTAGGTACAGAAGGCTCTGGCACTTTCACTAGATTTGCATCATCCAGGAACTTCAGTGGATCTTCAGAATGAATGTGAACAAAGCTCCTTCTGCAGTAATCAACCTATGCCAATTAATAGCTGTGATCCTCATTATCATCTAGCCTTATTAACTAAAACACACCAACGCATGAAAGGGTTAAGCTCTTCTGTATGAAGTTCAGATTCCCAAGACATACCTGAGTATATAAACATCATCACTCTGAAACAACAGAAAAATGAAGTGGTAATGGCAATCAAATCGTGTGGTACATAGCTATTTCAGCAGCTGACATATATTTTTTTAGTGGACGTATCTTGCCGTGCCATTCAGTACTGGGACAGTTGGGGAATTAGATATAGTATATCTATATATGGTCTATAGTACAATGAATTCTGTACTACAAAAGGCACATGAAATATGCAAAGCAAATACGGTTTGTGTAATGACAAAAAGAATGCTTGATGCTTTGCATATACACATACTATGTCATAACTTGGGGTCCACCTGTCTGAACAATATCATAGATGAGAATGCTGAGGACAGTCGTCCCTTCAGCACAGAGTATGAAGTTATGCATCATTTTCATTTTTGCAGTCTCAGCTCTAAACCTCAAATGAAGATTCAACTACCCATCTGGAAGTCTGAAGGCTGCTAATACATTCAGGAACGGCAGGATTTTGAGAATACTGAAGCTGTTTTTCCTTTAACAAAGAGAATGCGACCATAGCAAAATTTACCGCTCTGAAAAGCACAAGCAAGTTCTAGTTCAAAAATATTTTTTAAAAATCTGAACAAAAGTAACATGACAACATGTAACATTTTTACTTGCTTAACTGTATTAGCAACTAGTTCCATTAACCCAATCACCTTCACCTTAACAGATGCTATATATTTCCATCTGCCCAGCATTTTTTTGTGTGCTCCTCAGCCTGGTATGCAAATGCCACAGTGACAAAGATGATGAAGGGACTGGAGCATCTCTCCTGCATGAATAGGCTGGGAAAGTTTGTCTATTCAGCCTCCAGAAGAGATGACTGAGAGGGGAACCTCATCAAGTATACAAGCATCTAGAGGGAGGGTGTCAAGTCAGGCTTTATTCAGTGGCACCAGCAATCGGATAAGAGACAACAGGAAAACCCTGATGCATACGAAGTTCCACCCAAGCATGTAGAAGAACTCCTTTACTGTGTGGGTGACTGAGAACTGGGACAGATTGCCCAGAGAGGTTATGAGGTCTCCCTCACTGGAGATACTAAAACCCATCTGGATGAACTCATGATCAATGTGTTCTGAGATGACCCTGCTTGAGCAGGGAGGTTGGATGAGATGAGCCACTGTGGTCCCTTCCAACCTGACCCTTTCTGTGATTCAGTACATGAGCTCATTCTAACTTCACAAAAGGTTTCAAGCAGCTCTGGCAAGTCCTGCTCTAAGCAAGAAAACATTTACTGGTAAAGCTTGCTTCAGAGTATTTTTTGTGACAGGTGAAGTTACAGCGTATTTCCTGGGCTCCCAGTTGCACCATGGAGGACCTTTGGTGGGCAGCTGCACAGCTGATTCCTTGGGACCAAGGCAGGAATTACGGCTGGGGCCCCTGTTCTTGTCTAGTGAGCCTCAAATGCTGTAAGAGAGACTGGGGCCAACTACAGCTGTTGGAAATTACTGCAGCCCTCAGGCTATCTTAATTTATACCAGGAAACAGCCAGAGGGATGACAGCTCAAAGTGGGTGTGCACTTGCACACATCTTGCCTTACACTACACTAGCCCTAAATACACAGGAGGATTGGGGTCTTAAGCTATACCAATAGCTATGCAGAAGAACAATTCACCATAAGAATATGCAAAGCTAATGCAGAATACATGTAACAATCTGTGAACAGTGGGATGCCATTACGTTCTGTTGTATTAGTTATGTTACATTTTTAAGGCTTCAGGCTATTAGCTTTACTAAAAAAAAAAAAAAGAAGTGTTCTGATTAAAAAGAAGAATGTCTGCCTTGCCATCTTTCCAGCTGTATAATATTGAACTCATTGAGGGGAAAAATGTAAAAAGAAGAGTATTTACTGTTTTAGCAGTAGCTTTTTCTGCTACAGGTATAGCAATAAAAATACAGGTTCCTGGACCCACTGGTATTTATTTGATCCCTGTGTCACAAATCATAAACAGGAACAAAGAATTATAGAGAACTTTAGCTTGTCATTAATCTTCAATTTAAAGGGCATCCTTAATATTTCTGCAAGGAATGTGAACTGCATGCTCACAAGAAATATTGACAACCTGTCTGTATGTTTACAGATGTGGAATTAAAACATCTATTCCCCCAACCTCCAGCACAAATGCATCACTTGAAGCTGCACACAATTAACTGCTTTCTGTGTGTTCAGTTGGGCTTGGCTTTAGCTACTCATTACATGAAGCCTGTCCCCACCTTGTGGTGATTTTGAGACAGAATGAACCCAACCTATGAAAAGGATTTCTTATTGCTGTAAACTAAATTTTACAAGAACTCAGTCTTCTGTTTTGGGCTTAGCCCCTTATTCCTGAGATACATAGTCAGCTTCTGGTAAAAATGGTTTTGCATTCTGCTTGAGAACTCAGTGCTTCAGAGCTAAGCCTCTGCTGTAAAAGCACAGCAGAAACACAACATCTCAGATGTTCAATGCAAAAAAAGAAATTTCTATCATAACTCAGCAAGACCATGATGATCAAACAGACATTTTCAAAACCACTTTTCATAGGCTGTTGAACAAAACAAGGATATGTGAAGAGCTGAACTTGGGCCCAGTACATAACCAACCTCCTTTGTCTTCTCATCCATGACCTTTACTGTGTTGCATGCTGCTGGAGAAGGCAACCCATTAACAACAGCTCGTCCACTGCAGTGAAATTACTTATGATAATCTAAATATTCTGTAGCAGACAGGTGTCCAGATTATTCATTTTTAGTCAGTGACTATAAAAAAAGGTTAGTAGAAAATGGAAGAGTTACAAGGGGGTGCTATAAGAATTTTGAAGGGGGATTTATCTAGTGAGATTTGAATAATTCAGCTTGTTCAACTCTCTAATTATCCATGAGAAAGTAGCTACCCCTTGTCAGCACAAGAGGAGAACACCACCAGGGACAACTGGAAAAACAGTGGCAGCAGAAGAAATATACACAAACTAACTATAGATGTACATACTGCACAGAGGTGAACAATTTGCATCAGCATTATCACACAACAGAGTTCCAAGGCAGAGTTTCTCAGAGTTCATACGGCCAAAATATGATAAAATGTTAAAACATATGTTAAAACTGAGTTTGGAGAAAACAGAAACCCCATCTTACATCACTAAATTATATTGAAAAACTGGAAATACAACTCCATGACATAAGAGACATTCATCAATGTTGAAATACACAGTTTCTAAGATCTGAGGGGTAAAGATTTGTTTTAAAAATGTGGCATGAATTAGAACATTATTTTACTGCTGTACTCAAAATGCACTCTTTTTCCACTTTACTAGCAAGCTGAATAATTACTTCATTTAAATAGTTTCATTTTCCTAGTTTTATTTCTATCTTTATGTTATTAAATCAGAGGCAGATAAATCTGACGTGTCTGAAAAGCAGGAATTGAAATTTGAAATTGATCTATAAGCTGCAAAGTCCAGCAAAAAAACCAAAACAACAAAAAAAAAATATCACACTAAAGCACCACCAACAAGTTTCAGCTAATGGTTTGCTTAATGTTTTGGTGCATTCTGTGTTTCAGACTTCACCAGAGCTATACACAGTTACCTGTGTCACACAATGGATTGGGTCTGCCAGTGGAAACTGCTCTGCTTAGTAAAGAGCAAACCTGCACTGGCTCAGGGGAGCTAGCTTTTTTACTGAGTTGAACTACTCCCTAAGCAACATTCAAAGGAGATCCTATCAATGAGAGACTAAATAATGGAATACTAAATAAGAGGCTGATATCACATGTTCTTTTGGATCACCTTCAGGTCTCCTTTAACTCTGTGACTACACCTCCAGTCCCCACCGTGACTGAGTGACCATGTTACACAGGAATGGATTACAAGTACTGCTTACAACTGGATTTAAAAAAAAATCTTATGCTGTATATATTTTCTGAGGTCTCCTTATAGCACATTCAAGAAGGTGTACAGTAGAGAAAAATGTAACAACAGCGGTCTGTCCTTAAAGAGGTTTGATGGTCCCGGTATCTAACAGCTATTTAATTACCACAAGTCATCTCTCCGTTTTAGAAATTAGGGCATATAGAGTCTGCATCTATTTTAAAAAAAGCTGGTAAAGTTATATTGCTCCAAACATCTGTATCAGAAGCAAAAATTGAAGTATAAGGTCTATTATTTGTGCTGCACTGTAGGAAAATATCACTTTGTTATGGTATGTATGGTGACTACTTTTTAAAAAGACAGTTTTTATATTATTGTATATTATTAGTATTGGAAAGGCTGAAGTTTGTTTCTAAACAAATTATTCAAAAATCTCAGGTTACAGAACATCCTAAAATATTTTTTAAAATATCAAAAAGTAACTGGAAATCTCATTTTAATATTAAAAAATTAGTCACTATAATAACGACGTTTAAAATATAGCATGGTACTGTTGTTTTTCTCTTTTAGGAAAAGTAGAGCACAACGTACTCGACTACAGGTTCTTCTGCTCTTTTAGGATATTATGAAAGAATATTACTTTGCTACCCTTGCATCACAGCAGTCATTTTCTCTAATGAACTTCTCCTTTATACCCTAAAACAAGCTTGTATTTATCTTTGATTATCATGTAAAAAGTAATGCTTTTTCATTTATTCTGCTGTTTTGATAGGAAAAAAAAGAATACATGGAAACATCTCAAATACAGTATTCTGTAGATAAGCAGCATTACATCTTCTGTTTTACGTAAAATGAAATGATTGACTTTACAAAAAAAGCCTCCCCTTATCCTCTTGCAAGTGGTGACTGCACTAAAAACCTCATCAAGGTTCTCATTCTCTGCTGTAAAGAAATGGGGAAGTAAAGAAATACATCATGCAGAAAAGTCACATAAATGCATACAATGCAATGCAAGCCTCAGCAGTCAAAAGACAGTTTCCAGACAATGAGCTAATATTCTCTACATTCATGTCTCACCTTGAATAATTTCATTCTCACATATTTCAGTAGCAAACATGTCAACATTATGAAGCAATTCTAAAACCTAAACTGCCGTACATACCTTCACTCAAGTAGCCACATCTCCTGCTTCATAACATCTCTATCGCATTTGTGAACTATACAGTGTGTGCTCAGTTTTCACTCTGATCTTTTTGCAGTTTTAGCTTGGATGTCTTGACACAAACAAGTCCTTGATAAAATAAAGCCCACTATAGAACTATGTGAAACACTCAATCCTGATAGTAAAAATAAAGAAATAACTATTGAAAGGATGGTTTTATATCTCCAGATACAGCTAGGGGCAAAGCATGTTCATCAGAATTTTGTAAAAAAAAAAAATCTGGATAGTTGCCTGTTGCTTGGATGAAGAACATTCACTGCATACTTGTTCCTCCCACAGACCCCAAGGATGCAAACGGGTACTATGTATATTGTATCATTTTCAACTGGGTTCTAACCCAGAGATATGAATAAAATGCTGTTCATTACACAAAAGGAAAAAGAAGGGGAGGAATGGGATGGATTAGTTACACAACTCAGAAAGCTGCATTTTTGCATTATTCTTTTTGAGATAAAGCCTGAAGAGGCACATTTTCCAAGAAAATAGTGTCACGGTGAGAGAAATGGAAGAACCCAGGGTACGCAGTTCATTGTCATAATGGCTCCTCCAAATACCTGCAAAATTTCATTTTACTTGCAATCCTTTATTCAGTATTATACACACACACTAGGTCAGGTTCTGAAAGAATAGCTACATGTAACATTCTGATGCAAATATAATATTTTGATTCTTCTCCATTAGAGGCTAAGATGCAAAGTCCCCTCAAAATGATGGCACTATTCCTTTGGGTAAGAGTAGACTTTTATATGGAATAAGATTATAGGCATCCAGTATGGATTAACTTTTACTTTGTAAAAGTCCCCCCGTGATATTTCCATCAAAGATGGATAAAATATAACATCTCTAAAGTTTTCACATCTGAACTTAAACCCCAACTGAACCACAAGTCCTAATTCAGGCCCCAATTTGCCTAGGTATTCCTTACCAAGTCTAAATACCACATTCACTTCCTTGACCCTTGTGGATGATTCTTTTCATTTCTTTCTTGTTACAGAGAGTAAACTTAGTAACTTTAATCCCTTACCTTTTTCATTTCCATTTGCATATTGTGAAGGCTTGTTTTTGTCAATGCTGTTGAAACTCTGACTTCTCCGATTTAAATTGGAAGCTCCCTGGACTTTGGTACTGCTGCCTGCAGCTGGCACCCTTGAGGGTCCTGGAAGCCTGGAATAGTGAGAAAATCAGTGAGAAACCAGTGAGAAATCTGTTAATTATATGTAATACAACATATAGTGGAGACAGGGTGTAAATATCAGATCACAATTTTAAACCAACTAAACCCAATGAATTCAGGAAGCAACAACAAACAGGAGGATTCAAATTAGTTAGACTCCACAAATGAAAATTAAAGCTTATCCTCAGGCATACAAAAAGGGAGAAGTTGCTTTCTAGAGTCACAAGACATGTAAGAAGATGCTTTGCATTTGCCATTAACATTGCTAAAACAGATTCACCCTAACAAATATTAAAGTGCAATATCAACCTTTATTAATATGTCACTTTTGGAGAGGAAATATTAAAGAAATAGATTAGAAAGCACAGCAATACATTGTTGAGAAATATTTTGTATCTCTTACTCTTAAATTTTTCACAGTTGTGTTTAGCATAAAAGCTGGATTTTTAGTTATCTTATTCAGTTATTTTTCAGAAGGTTTTTTGCTAAAATACTTCCACCTCACTATTTTAAATGAAAAATACTTATTTTATCTAGATGATACAGATACATTTAGACTATACAGTTCATTTCTTAGTATTTGCTGCCACCATCTGAACCCTTACTATATGGCTATGCTAAGGAAAAAAATGTAGATTCTTGCTGTTTCTGGCATGTGCAAGCCTGCATCTTTTTCAATTTGTTTTGTACTGTAAGATTCCTTAATACTTTCCAACTTCCAACTTTCTGAAGCACCTTTGTGGGCACCCCAATTTCTTAGACAAAATTAATCGCTCAAATCAGTCATAGGCTTTTGCTATAGAAGAGCATCTCTCTTCTGCTTCTTGCATGATTTAATAATGGCAGTGCAAATTATACAAGGGTTATCCAATCCTGTTAGTTTCACTTTGTTATGAAAGAGCAGCATTAGAAGGAAGGAAAAAAAAATCACATTATAAAGAAGTACAAAACATTTCATTTTTTTCCAAACTTTTGTTTGTTTGTTTAATCCACTGGCATAACAGAAATGTTCAAATAATTTAATTTTCATTTGTAAACATATGCAAACAATTCCATATTCTCTTTCTCTACCAGTTTATACCTCAGAGAACTAATCCACTGGTTATTTCCACAGCTCATTCTGGCCACCAGCCTGCCCTGCTAGTCTCTGTGCTGAGCCCAGAGCAGACTGTCTCTGCTCTGCAGCTGTATGCACACTAACCTTTACCATGACCCGGGAATTCGAGTGATCTTCTGTTCCTTGAAGAATACACTAAAACAAACTTAAAAATCCATTTGCTCCTTCTCATTACCTTAATTTGACAGGCAGTAAGAGCCCTGAGACTATCTGTCAAAGGTAATGACAAAAGCAATGAAAAGGCATGTGCAACACTAGAAACTCATCTGTTCTGTTAAAATACAAAATAGCTGTGCGTATATTCTGTATGCCAGAATTCAAGAACTTGCCACAATAAGCAAATTATGCATGAGGTCATTTTCTCTACACACTTTCCAGTTTACCTCATTTGCTGACTTTCTTAATTGAATTCAGGTTTTAAATTGCTCTTGCAGAATCATGTTAAGCAGCTAGGGAAATGCAAAGAAGAGTATAACAAATAAGGGACAAGTCACATACCTCTGAACAGGCTTCGGAAACACTGCCACAGATTTAAAGTATTAGACAATAAGACTGTTATCTTTGACATGTTGAATGTGGACAAGACAGGAGCATCAGAAATAAGGAAAACAAAGACCTAGAAATGCAGGTGCAAAGCAACTGGACTGTGGTATAGCTCATTTCAAGCTATCACCAGCAACTCATATTGTGTTAGTGTTCTAAACTGCAAAACCCAATCTTTATTGTAGATTATGCAATTCAGAGTTCATTAGTCTCACCAATGAACTGTACAGCAAAGGTATAATTAATGAACACATTAATTATCCCCCTTCTCTTCCCCCCCCCCCCCAAAAAAAAAAAAAAAAAGAAAGCTAGAAAAAAGAGTAAGCTTTTAGACCTCAGCTTCTTTCTTCTGCAACCTGGCTTGTAGATTTTAGTGCTCATGAAAATGACAGACTAAAAGTACTGACAAAATCTGAAACATGTCAGCTCCTACACACAGTTCTGTCAAATTCACTGCCAAAACAAAGCCTTTCATTCATGGGGACTGTGTTCAGTCTACCCTTGATGGAACAGAAGTCTTGGAAGTAATTCTCTTTTTCTGCTTTATTTTGCTTCTGTGTAAACTTGACTCTGTGAACTCAAACTTTCAGGTGGGTTTGCTATATATGCAAAACATCTAGTGGGAACTGGGGTAGACTCCCAAGCTTCTTTTCACTCATGACTAAAGTCAAGAATTGAGCCGCAAGTACAGAGCACTAAAATCACCAACTAATTCTTCACATCCAATATTTTACATGCAGGATACAAAGATGCAAGATACGTAACAACCAGAAATATTGCTAATATATAGTACAAATCAGCCAACTGGCCAAAAGCCAATTAATACAAGGCTTTTCTGTGGCAAAGCTCATCATTCCAAAGCTTGCACACATAACAAACATTACACATTGCTTAGTGTCTGCTTAAATCCAAAGGATAAAATATCAATGGGCATATACTTGCTTGAGTATCACTAACAAGCAATAAATTAGAGATATTTAACTGACCTAGAAGCCTTTTTTTGACTGGTTGCAATTCCACTGTGATTAGACTGAGTTGCATATCTGGCTGTGAGACTGTATGAGAAGAAACAGAGAAATTGAATTAAAGAATTTCTTTGAATATGTATAGAAAGAACACACTTACCAGCAATGAGTTAATGAATGCAAATTGAACATGGAAAGAAAATGCAAATTAACCGGCAACAATATGAAACAATGTAAACATGCAGATTTTTATGAGATGCAATGAACAGGTTATGAAATAATGGATATTGTTATAAAATGTCTCATTTGCTAAAAATTATCTTATGAATAGAAAAAGAGAGCAAATTTCCACAGTGATCGAATTCCTGAAGTATAGCTCAATTCACAGAGACTGTGAACTTTAAAATATTGTAGTTTTTTTTTTTTTTTTTTTTTTTTTCTCCATGGAAAGCACTAAGCACAAATATACTCCTGCTGGTCTCTCCACCAACCTACTGGATTCGCAGTAGGGCTCTCAGGAACAGATTTGCTATACCAACTTCAATGTGGACTCAAAAAAATTCCTGCTAAAGCAAGGTGACCCTCCTGACAGTAGAGCTATATGGAAGAAGCACCCTGCCACAAATTTTATTACTGCTACAGCACAGGTCATGTATGTGATGACCCAGGAAGTGAATCAGAGGCTGAAATAAGAAAGTCCTGGCATGTGCTTAGACTCACTGTGAAATTCCATAGGAAAATGCACCTTTGTCTATTAAGGCATCCAAGAAGCATTTCTGCAACAGAAAACATGCTATGCTACAGGGCTAAAATTTTTGACACCCAACAATCTGGCAGCACTAGACAGCAAATTACTTCCTCTAATCTTTTAGACATTTGCATAGGGGATATATCAAATGTATGGCCAAGGTACAGCTTTCTGTCAGGTAATTTCAGTTTACATAGACAGGTGCATCCTTTGAGATGCACACAGTCTAAGGCTGTAGACACGTGCCTAAGCCAGGTTCAATCAAAACATCAAATTCCGTGGATTATTAAGGAAGTCATAGACAACTGAGTAAACAGAAACTCTGGTAGTCACAGATGTCTTGTTTGTCAGTTCTGCATCTTCCAGCAATTCTTCTGAGTAGCATCAGAAACCACAGTGCTCTAGTCCCAGATTTGTACACTGGCAGCACTTTTAGGAAACACCTGATGGTGTTGAGTTGACCAGAACAGTGTTAAGAATTCCTGCCACTCCACTGAAGCAGCCAGACCTGAGTGTAAACCAGATGGGAGAAGCTGTCAGGTACAAAAGGTCTTCCCTTCCTTAGCACTGCAGTGCTGAAAAGGGGCAAGCAGAAGGCACAAACCAAGGGACAACCTGAGACTGAAATGGGAAGTGAGATTATTGCTACTTTACTAAATTTAACCCAAATAAAGGTTCTTTTGATGAGATCTTTAGCTCATGGGGTTTTTGGACTTTTTTCCCAACATATTTAAATTGAAGGAATCTAGAAATGAATAGCTGGTCTAAAATAAAAAACTTGTGAGAAAAATTGTATGTCAAATAAAACCTTAGTGCACTTTGGCTGTAAAAGGTGGAATGATACACAGTACAATCAACACAGAAAGTTAAATGGGATAAAAGAGTGAGTAGGTTCCAGTGCCTTAGTGTATCATAGCACTTCCACCTCAAACAACACATTCCAGAGTAAAGTGAAAGATAAAAACTCTTAATCTCAGTGTTGATTAAACTAGCCCACAGACTTTTAATAGCAATAAAAATATATCTATCTGATAATGCTTGCTAGAATGCTTCCCTTCTGTGCCTGTTACTTGATATTCCATCCACTATCAAATTCATGAAACACCAGCCTATAGATTACTTCCAAACTTTCCAGACAGACTTGACAGGCATTGATGAAAGTGTCAACGTCAGCAAAAAATGAGTGGTAAAGCATGATTTCCACTGTGACTGTGTAAATTTATTTTCCAAAGTCAAGTGACAAAAGAAAGGCAAAAAGAGAAATTAACAACTCATAAAGCAGGCGCATCAAGTACCTAATGATTTTAGGTTTTCCGTGTCAATTAGCTCTGGATGTGCTGATCCCATGAAAGCTTTGCATGGATGCATTTCCCAGTTGCTGGCCTCACTTTTATGAATGTGAACTGCAACGCTGTTTCAGACTAGACTTACCTAGCCACTCTTTTAAATGTATAAATAAATATTTACCTACAGCCCTCCATCTTACCGGATAATTGTCTCTGCGTAATATCTGTCAGTCAGGAAAATAAACACATTTTGTTTAAAAGTTATTTGTAACACTTACAAATCCACACTGTGTTATAGTAAGTATGTATCTGCGTTAGGGGTAATGGATCTGGGCATACCCAACAGTACCAGTTTAATGTTACAGCATTTGGGACAAGAAAGGCTTTACTTGTCAGAGGGCTGGAAAGGGGGATTTTGAAGGCCTCTGATTCTCAGCTGTCTACTACCAAGACCCTTTCCACTGTCATAATACTCATATCAGCAATCATCTACACCATGTACACAGGACCAGACATCATGCTTAGGTCTCCTCTTCCAAATAACACATAGGGGAAGTGAGGTAAATGCTGTCCAAAACAGGTAAAATGGCATATAGGCATCTGATACCAAATCCTTAGAAATAATCTGGACCCTGCAAAAATAACATGGACTCTGTCTTCCAGATGGAAGTCATCAATATTTTTTCTTATAAACCAGGGAAACACTAGTCAACACAGCAGGTATGAAATGGTGAGAACTAGGAAATTTCCTTTGCTGTGATGGGATGGAATAGAATGGAATAAACATCCTGAGACAGCCCAGAAAGGCAGTTCAGCACAGAGGTAGCTGAGGTAGTACTGAGGAGAAAGGATAGCGATGTTGCTGACCCCGAGGTGCTGGTGGAGAGCCCCATGTCTGTGTTGTGCTGACTGGCTGCAGGAACCAGGGCTTTGCACAGCGCCGCGTGGCTGTGCAGCACAGTCAGCTGCTCTGGGGACCTACGCACCATGTTCCATCAGGATGGGGAACTGACAGACAGCTCATCTGCAGGCATGACACAGCTACAAAACGGTCCTAAAAGGTGTGGAGGAGACTAGGAAATCAATATAGGCTACAGTATCAAATGACTCTAAGTGGCACTTAGGGACAGGTTTTAGTGGTGGACTTGCCAGTGCGGGGGTAGCACTTCAACTTGATAAACTTAGAGGTCTTTTCCAACCTAAATCATTCTATGATTTTATGAAGAAGGAAGGCAGGTTGTTTGACACTGGACTAAACTACCAGAAACTCTATCTTGCTGCCATACAGTATGTCAGAAAAGAAGCAGGTCCTTGAAAGTAGGTTAACACATAAAGCTGAAGGATGAAGCTTCTGTAAGCCTAAAAAAGAGCATGAATCAAGCTAAAAATATTTTAACCTCTGTCTTCAAAAAGTAACCCATGCAGTGACACCCTGAATATCATATACTTTTTATTAAGTCTTTCAAAAGATCAAAAGGATCATGTTACATCACACTGTCATTTTCCTATAAATGTTAAGAGTCACATGGTGGTTCTAAAATGCCAGCTATGCACTATGTTAAAATTAGAAGAAGGCAAAGGGTTTCGTAGTATGTAATCAAACTCCTTCTTCCTTACTGGCATACTTGAATTTTAATATGCTGTTGATCTTATAAAGTGCATTTAGTCTCTAGTGTGAGAGTTGTTCAAGACTTTAGTATTAGAAAAATTCTCTGAAAAATGACTAGTTTAAAAGAATGCTGTTTCAATCTAAAAATTTGCCCAGAAGGTATCATTTGACATGTGTACCTTTCTTCTTTTTAGTTTTTTTTTTTCTTAAGTAAGCTATTTAGCTGCTCATCATCCTACTGGTTGAAAAGCACAAGAGGCAACATTCTAAGGTACACTTGACTCCAAATTCCATGTGTGCCGGAAAAGATTCCACAGGAAACAAAAGTTTCCAAGCCCTCACCATTCCAGTTTGGGCAGGTAGAAGATCCCTGATCCCCCAAATGTACTTCGAAGGAACACTGAGGAAGAAACCAAAAAACTTGATTTTCTATACAAACAATATTTTTCAGACTTTTTTTCCCCCTTTTTAGCCCAGTCTTTGTGAATTAATATATGGTCATATCTACATGTATGTATCTATATAGATCTACATATATTTACACCTATACATATTTATTTATTTAAAATAAATATTTAACATTTATATAAAAGTTATTTATGAATGTGTATTTTATAGATAGAGGTATATTCTCTGTATATATCTCACACATAAATACACTTTTTTTTGGTTTTTTTTTTTTTTTGCATTCACAAGAGGAAATGTCCATGGTTCATGCAATTCTGGCTCATACACTGTCATCTGTTCTAAATTATTTGGACATTTCTCCTTTCCGCTCTTTGAAATTCTGGCATCTAATTCAAGCAGTCTGTCTCCAAATGATTCATGCTTGAAGGTACAAGTAAAATTATATTTTCAGTGTTTTCCTATTGTTCACAATTCCTAAACCAAAATGCAGATAACCGAGTTTGCATCAATATTTATGTTCCTGCAGAATACAGAAACTTTAATAAGAATAAATTGTCTGTCATAGTGACTATAGCTTTCCTGCTTTGGTCCATTCTTGCAGTATAGGTATTTTGTGGAATTCAGTGAAGGGGTACATGAATCACAATATTAAAGAAACAAAATGGATATCTAGCAGTAACTGTGTGTTGTGGTTTAGGACACTGTGCTACTTAGCTGCTGATCTTAACCTGTAGTACACCCAAAATACCATCTTTTAAACCTTAGTATTCTTCTCTGAACAAATTGGACAAGTGGATAACAGTGCGCTGCCAGAACTAGGATTAGGCCCTTAGGGACCATTTGTACCATTTTACAACCTCATCTCAATACCTTTTATCATCTTATACTAGAATAAAATTCTGTCAGAGTATCTGCACAGAATCCTATGCCACCATTCTACTTCACAGGTTGATACAATGAAACTGTAATAAAGTTTTGTCCTAGAGGGAATGAAAATGGAGGTGACAGAAATGCTGATGCTTTCACTTCTTCAAATCTATTATAATTATCTCTTGAATCTTTGCACAGATTTTCACAAAGTCCACATCTGCAACACATCCTAATATATGGTTGGGATTGCTATAAACCTGCCTCAGTCAAAAAATTATCACATGGTTAACTGTTTCTATTAACAGTAGTAAAATATGTCTGTAAGCATTTTGTTTGGTCTCCCCATTGACTTTAAAATGGTAAAGTGTTTTGTAATATAAAGAAAATACAAAGGATTCTACCAGCAGCTCAGCTAGTTGCCCATAAGTATTTTCAAAACAGAAGTAAATTCTCATAAGTCTGATGAATTATAAATATAAAACCCCCTTTATCTTCACTTCTATTTAATCAATTTTCCATAGGCAACGATTGCCAAACAGCACTGCCTATGCTTCTTTGGAATTTATATAGATTATTATTTTGGAGTGTTTTTGGCAAATGAAGAGAGAAAGTCATCTCCTTCACAGTAGCTTCCAACTACAGTGTTATTCCATTAACTGACACCTGCAAAACCACAATATGTAGAATATCAAATTTGTTGCACAGTCTGTGAAAATAGTAAGATATAACAGATGATAAAAAGGACTTACAGAAGCAAAGTAACAGTACAAATATAAAATTATGACTTAAATGAATGTAAAAATGCAAGGAAAAGACTAGGCCACACATTGGTATCATGAATTTATTAAGGAATAAATAGGAACAAAGAAAGAACATTTTGCTTCATAACAGGTAAAAAGGAATCGTCTGACAAAGAAAGGAAAAAAAAAAGAATGAAGACTGTGCTAATTTAATATGGCTACCCTTGCCTTTTGCATGTGTTGAAATTCCATTTGCCATATACAAATAATTATAGGCAACCTCTAACCTTCACAAGATATCAGAATTAAATTGGTGGCAGATCTGGGAAAGTAGTAATTGTCTGGACATTTGCATCAGATTTCATTTTCAGAGAATGAGAAGATCTAATCTATCTCAGTAGAGAATGATGGTAGAGCAACAAAGAATGATTGAAGGGAAAATAACTTCATTATAAAGCTTCTATTCCTTCGAAAGGAAATACATAAAAGATTGGATTCAAGTGCTACAAGAATGAATGGAACACTTCCCATTAATTCTACATGATCTGGATTAGCAACAGTGAAAATTACAGCCAAAGTGCATAAAAACTGACATATGAAAAGTAATGAGTGGCAAGGGTCACGTAGTCCAGACAATGACAATACCTGAAATGCACAAAATGAAAATTGCCACTAAACTGATTTAAAACATTCTTTTGAAAACTGCAAGAACAGATAATGAGAAAAGATGACAGTTGCATTTTGAACTGCAAACAGCAGAAGAGGCAGGGAAAAATATTCTTCTTGAGCAGAGGTAATTTATAAACAGAAGAAATCAGGGTAACTACATGTCACAGGTTCCTAAAGAAAATGTTTAGACATACATCAGATACTTTTCAAGGAGAAAAAACTGTGCAATAAGGGGAGACACCAATCAGTAAAGGACAAGTTTGAAGAATCCAACCCAAAGAAATATGCAAGATGGCAAAAGATACAAGCAGTTTATGAAGGACTGGTAGTGAAAATGTCAAAGAGGGGATGAACACTTTAGAAAAAAATCTGAAATGCCATTATGAGACCAAAAATGCTTTTTAGAGTTTTTATTTTCTCTCTAGACATGCCACAATCTGCTAGAGTGGTGTATTATAACTATAGAAGAAACATTTATTTCAGAACCTGAATGTCACTTTGAAACACCCTTTTCCCAATTATTTTAAGCTTAAGTAATGTTAGTAGATAACTTCTTAGAGAGGATGAGTTACACAGAAGTATATGAAAAATACGTTCGTACTACTGCTTTGTTCTATCTTTTTTACCTGAAGGTTGCTAGAGAGGTTAGTCATTTGATGCTGAGAGACACTAAATGCTTTATTTACTTGGACTTCAGGACAAATATGATGAAAGAACTTCCTTTCTGAAGTTTCTGTGATTTGGAACCTTGAGGACTGTAATGACTGCATCTTTGGGGAATAGAATAAAATGGGGCTATAGCTGATTTGCAAGGTAAAATAAAAGGTTACAATAAAATTAAGTACCTAAGGGCCATTTGAAGGTCAGCTTCCTACAGATCCCGGAAGAATCACATTAAGCAACTCATTCTGCATTATCTCCCAGACATATAAAAATACATCAAATTAGATTAACAGCACTTTGTCTGCTTAGCAAACAGGGAACAGAAAGAAGAAATAAATATTTTCCTATTTTTGCTTCTCTTCAGAATCAGTGATTTGATAATGATTCCACAGTGGGAAAAGCAAGAACTACCTCTCTTTTTATCTTTACCAAAAGCAAGTGACTATCAATGGGAAGAGCTAAGGACAGCAAAGGGACTTGTTTCATCACTTTCCTGTAGAGTAGCCAAGAAACACACACAACTATGTACACCTTCCATTTTCCAGCCTATGCCAGTGCAATGCACTCAGTGTAGACTACTGTAACCATATTATAAACCTTCAGAATATTTAAAAGAAGGCCTTTTTCTAAACAGAGAGATGTAATCAAGATTGCTATGCAGATTGCCACTATTCTGACATGGATCTATTTCAATTCATAATCATAACCGATAACATTTTAATTACTGTATTTCACACCGCACAAGCTCTGTGTCCAATATGCTTCATTTCTTCCCTAGTACTTCTGAGCAGCTGGCAACATGAAACCCTGCTCCTTGCAGTAGTTATATATGCAACTTCCTTTAGAAATCAGCTACCTAACTTTGTTTATATGCCCAGGAAAACAGGGTGCACTTTTAATTTAACAAATTTAACAAAATCCATCTGGACCTCAAGCTGTGCTCACCATTGCTGTACGTGATAAAATAGTTTGTCCGTCTAGCGGAATTTTTCTGGCAGCTTACTGAAACCAGTTACAGTCTAATCTGTAGATGAGACAGAATTGCTTTCACCCACATCTGTTTTCTCTTAGTGTCTGGGTGGTTGAAAGATCATCACCACAGATGTATTGCTCTGATAATGGAATCCACTACCAAAGCGAAGCATAAAAATATAATGCAGTCATTGTTGTCATCTATCTGCACTGACAGATATAAATAAGGCCACCAGCACTGTATTTTATAAAATAAATCTCAGAGCTGCAATAAAGTAATAAAGAAAGAGTGAAGCGCCAACTTCAGATTTTGAAATATTCAATTCCCACCATTAGACATGGAAGAATACAGAAAATTTTAGGGTAAAAAGAAATCAGAAATCACATCTAAAACTATTATCTGCCTTTGGTTACTCTGTATTTACTGCAGTTTTTTCACTAATAGTCTAGTAATTTCAGAGTTTTTAATTATTACTGGTGCAAAATTGTGATCTTCCATAAAAAAGCATGCTTTTTGCAAGGCAATTTCACTTACCATGAATCATCTTCCTTCCTTTTATATTTCATTTGAAATGTTTCTGTTGGCCACAGAACTAGATAGGCCAATGATACTCTTTCACAAGAAGAATCTTGCTTGCCTTCTGTATGCACAGTTTTCACAATTCTGACATTGGTCACAGACAGCTTACATGGGAATAGGAATGTCAGAGTATTGCCACACTGACCAGTTTTGGATAACTTTGAAAGGAGATTAATTATCCTCCCATGCAAACTTTGCACTTAGGAAAGAGTTTATCCAGAAATTGGTTTAATTACATTCCTGGTCTGTGTTGTCTCCTAGTCACACGAGGACAACCAGCCTCCTGAATTAGTTTCCTGAATTCCCCGTTTCTGCACAAAACTAATCCATCTAGTCTTGTGATATTCTGATTATAACTTCCCCCTGGGGCTTCTGTTTGTCTGCCTTAGCAAAACAACCTGTGTATGAAACCTATAAAGTCCTAATATAATTTGGTGCCTGTTTCAGTTTTTATTGACAAAAGGTTCAAACACTGCATGAAGTAGCTTGTCCTCAGTGGCACATGGAGGCTTGCAGATCAGTCACAGATATTGATCATTACTGAGGACATCATAACCTGGAAATGGGGATGAGTACAATCACCACCACCACCACCATCATCATCACCATCACCAGCAGGACCAGCCTTTTAAATTAAGAGAATGATGCTAGCCCTGCACATACAAAGACAAAACTTTCATGGTTTTCAGCAGGGCTTGAATGCTACAACCTCTGTAATTTGACCATCTTCAGTGTGACTTCTCAGAGGTATTTCTCTCTCCCATGTATAATCTGCGTTTCTCTTGGAAAAAGTGAAGGGCATCACCTTCTCATATTTGTTTAATAAAGAAAATACAACAGCTTTTTATGTGCTAGGAAATAAAGCTGAAATTACACATTATGCTTACTATATGTTAGCTGGAAGCAATGAAGAAAATAACTTTTCTTGTAGAATATTCTAACCTAAAACAACCTCAGTTATTAATTGAAACTAAGACATAGTTTCAAATATGTAAAGTACAATATGAAATGTAATTGATTATTGTAGATTTAAAAAAATGTACAAAGTCTATAAAAAGCATCCACCCTTATCAATGCATATATTTTGATTTTGCTTACATGTATGCACACATACAAGCACATGGATATCAAATGCACTTAAATGTACAGAGTGCCTCAAAAAGACATTGTTATTCCTCAGGTGTCTAGCAAAGTAAATATTAGTGAGTCTTCCATTAAAATGGTGCAGGAAAATGATTGTCACAACACCCTTGAAAATTTACTTAAATTAGGTATAAAGTGTTTTGATATTACTGAAAAACTATGAAAGTCCCAGTCACTTGTTAGAAGCTACATTCATTATCTGACTTCTGCCATAATAATAATTTTTCTGGCTCCTTTCAAAAACCTGAAAGAACTATTTCTAGGTAATAAAAGGCCACAGGCCAATTTAATGGGAACCACTCTCTGTAATGTGAATTTGCCAAATATTTTTTTCCAAAATGTACATCATAAGGGATTCTCTGCCTTAAGGCTTCTGCATACCAAACCTTTCTACAGTTATGTTACAAATGCTAGAAAACAGAAAGAATCAAAATTTTTTAAAAACATACTCAGAACTTCAATGTTAATAAAAAAGGCATACCTGCACAATAAGTATGTAGTAACAAATAGTTGTAAAGATTAACAATCACTATGAGAGGAAAAAACAGCATGTTCTACCAACAGCACTTCAGAAAAACAAAAAACCAACTCCATTTTTGATTGACAGCAGTTAGATTAGCTATAGAATTAATAATTTCATATGGACAATGTGAAAAATGTACATTAAAATACATTTCAGATTTTATCACTTTCCAAAATTCTCCATTCATTGAAATGTATAGGTTTCAGTATCTGTATGAAACTACTTTTTGCCAAAAATATTTCAAGGTCTCAAGTGTCCCACAGAGCAGTCATGTGAGCTCTTCAGGACTTTCTAAATCATGAGCTTCCCACAGCTCAGTTATGTGGGTTGCTTCTGTAATTACTGCTGACACACCTGACATGAAAGCAACCATAGAAACCAGTTTGAGGAATCATGTAAGCTGCCTGTCCACATTTCAGATAGCAAAAAGTGGGCAAGAAGCAAGATGAATCTTGCAAGACGACCAAAGTCATCTTCTCTTTTTTTTTAATTTATATTTTGGCTTCTTTCTAAAAAGCAGCTTTTATTTACCCATTAGCATATTTAAGCTAGAAACGTGTTTGGTAAATATTATAAAATAATTTTCAAATTATTTATTTTACTGGGAAAATTATTGAATTAAATGACTGCTCTGAAAAGAAGTGTTGGTAAGCTCACCACAGAGAATCCACACCAGTGTATGTTTATATATGCCCATCTATTTGTGGAAAACTTGTTTGCACATTTTTCTTAGGAGGGGAAATATTTTATGCTAATTTCTTTACATTACTTCAAAACAATGAAAAATAAAAAAAAAAGGAAAAAGAAAATTAGTATAAAAATAATTGTATTTCTGTTTGTTTCTAAGTTCCAGGGCTCCTTGATTTGCTAGCAGCTCATAACACTAGATGTATTTATGGTAGAAGGTAGAAATTTTCATACAGAGGAAAGTTTTTAGTAGGCATCTTTATTTATCTTTAAATACTTAAATGAAAAATATATGGATAGAAGAAACCATACTCCCTCAGGCAATACAGAAGTTTATAGTAACAAGACTCAAACTTCTCTATATCTGAAAGCAAACAGAAAAAATATTGCTTTCAGTTTACAGATGAGAAATAAGAAAGATGGCATCAATCTTGGTCTGGTAATTTTTTACATAGAAATATTTTACAGCCAAAACCTAGCTATGGACAGAAATGTAATCAAAGAATTAAATGATTTTAAACTCCTAGATTAAAGTGGAAGGTCTAAAGCACACTGATGGGAGTTGAATATTTTTTACACCAGTCTTCACACCTCACTCTACAAAATCATAAATGTGGAGGATCTGGGAAACGGAATAATTGTATTTCTTCTTAATGAAGCATGTTACAACATAGCAAAAAAAGAAGAGGAGAAAAAGGTGCAGAAGGACCATGAGATCTCAGGAAATTATAATGGAAAGCTAAATAAAAGATTCATCACATCTTTGCCTATCATGTGCAATCACTGTCATCCAAATAGTAAAGAACCTGCTTTACCCAGGGTGTTTTTAGACAAACCCTTGCAATAGTCAAGATGTATAAAGGAACACTGTAAATTTTTCTTTGTTGTTGTTATTAAAAATTCACCATGGGCAAATTACAAAATCAGGAAATATTTCAGTTCTTTCACTAAATTAAAAACAAAAAAAACCAGTAACCAAAGGCATTTACAGGAAGCTGGCTAAGTTCTTAATTCCCCTGATTAAAGCTGTGAACACTTAATTCTTGAATAACAAGATGTTACTCCCTCTCAAGTAATATTAAATATCCTTCATAAAGCTGAAATTCAGCTTTTGAAAATGTTGAGAATGGTTAAACTCTTCTAGGACCCTACCATAGTTTCCTAGATTACATATTAATAGTATAATTCACAGGAAAAGCCTTCAAAGACATTAATTTTCAGCAGCAGAAAAATAAAAGAATTTCACTTCGTAATGCCCCAGACAAACACGTGTATCTTAATTTTTGCATCAAATGAGATAATCAAAATGCTATTAGCAACACTTTCCTCCAAAATGTATTTTTAAAACATTTCTATTTCCAAGGTATAGATTTATATCAGGTTGAAGTGTTAAAGCTTTGTCAATTGAAGAAGAAATATGTTTATTATATATATGAAAGTGTAAGCTATACATCAATGGAATTAAGAACCAGAATCTCAATATATTAGCCTAATGCTTTTAATCCAATCTAGATCATTGACTTCCTATATTACAGACATACAGTCGTCCAGTAAGTCCACAAAAATGGTTTAAGCAAGGATATAAAAAAATGGAACAAATACTAAACCCTACAAAGCAACAGACAAAACTCTTCATGAAGACATAGAGCTGCCATTTTTTTTAAACTTCCCCAATAAAATATACATTGTTAATACTCTTTCCATTTAAAGATATACTTGTCTTTCAAACTCATTCTTCTATAGTGCCCTTTAATAAACTATCTTCTGAAAATATGTTTTCAGATGCAGTCTGAAAGCAATGTAATTCAGCAATTATTGGATTCTGATAAGTGCCTTGCTTTCTTAAAACTAAATAAAAAACTGGCTCTTTAAAAGAAACAACTAGATTAAAGCTATTTCTTCTCCCTTTTAAAAAAACCTTCAAATAGAATTAGGCCCTCAAAAAAACAGAATATGTGGGGACAAAAAGAGTTTATAACAAATTAAAGTATTAATTGTGCCTTTCCCCCATCCATTTTGTTAATTATTTGAAATTTTTAATTTACCTTAGGAACTGGATATGTGAAGAAAACATGAAAATCACTAGTATACTAACCACACGGTGTGCTAGCAGCCTCTTATTGTGCAATGGGCAGAAAAATCAATAATAAATAAAGGCTTACAATTAATTAAAACTGGAACTATATCTAATTGGGAATGTTCTCTGCTCTTGCTCTAACTCTACTCCCAAGAAATGCAGGCTTGTTACCAAAAAACACATTGAAACCACTGGGTAAATAACTAAAAAACATTTACATGGCCTAATTTTCATACAAAATTTTGTCTTTTTCAAACAGAAAAATAAAAAGCTTTTACATCTGACAAAAATGACTTCTTAACCTACCTTGACTGCATATCTTGGTGTGTTTTGGACTGGCTGATATCAGCTGGAGTTGAAGGGACTTGCTGTTGTAGCTCCACCAAAGACTGGTAGTACTGTTGCTGATGATGTTGCTGCTGTTTGTACCGAGACAAACTGAAAAACAGCCCTAAAATGGCTTTCAAATTTCCATTCCTTATTTCTATTAACAAGAAAAAAAAAAGAGAGAAAAGGAAGTGAAAATACTTTGGTTTAGACTTCAGTTCTGTAAAAGTCATACTGAAATATGTGTGTACATACCTATAGCTATACATGTTTATGTCATAGCTCTTCATTTGCCTGTAATATCAGAGACATTTTAGTGTCACTAATAGTTTATTTTTTATTATAATTTTTGGGTTTTTATGTGTCAGTGTTGCAGTAAACACCTATCTCCACAATGCCTTCATGATGGCTCATTTGCAGGGTCATAAAGAAGAGTATACCCAATCTTAAACAGGACACAATCTGAAATGAATAGTCCTGTCTCAACAAAGTACAAATATTCTAATTAAAGCTCATTCAGAAAATTCTGAATTCTTTCTGGTCTTAAATATACATCCCTTCAAATCTCATTACTTTAAATTACTATTTTTGCTTTCAGGGCAAATTCTGTGCACATTGGTAATAAATAGTGAGTTCTGGAAAAATTGAAAAGACTGTATGGTAATGGCTCTTGTTGGTGAGCACACATCCATTCATATAGATGTGCAGGAAACGTGAGAGAAGAAAATGAAATGGAAGAAAAATGAAATGAAAATGAATGGAAGAAAATGAATGGAAGATTGCTTTTTAAAAAGGTGACTGTAATGCTCATGATTACATCTTTGAACTTTCAAATGACATGATTTTATAGCATTCTATTTTATACTGCTATTACTGATAATGAAGACAAGAAGTAAGCTTTGATGAGAGTAAACAGCTACTTGTATACAATTCTAGTGAACCCTGAAAGCATCCCTATCCCATTACATTTTTAGCTTTTGCCCAGCCCGAGACGAAGATTTTACAAGGATGTTGTTATTCTTGGCTGATAGAGGATCTCATTGTCAAAAAAGAAACCTCAGAAGACTTTAATGAAATTATCTGCAGCATGTAGGTCTCTTCATAACCTCATTATTAATTTTCTTTGGCACTGACCACCTGGTGAAAGGTTATTATTAGACCTATTGTCTTGCAACCTGACATGTAATGCCACAACTATTCTGCCTTCCCTGCAAATCAAAATACTGAGCTATGTGTGCTACATACCTTTCCTAGGCAAATTTTCAAGTTGAATTTATATAAAATTAATATCATTTTCATGTCTCTTAAACCATATTAATTTTCTTTCAATAGGATTAGGTAAAATGTTAATACATATACTAAGGCCAGCAAACACTGGAGCTTTTATGCTCACAACCTGTTCTTCAAAAGCAAACCCAGTCCTGAACACTGGAATATACTTTTCAAAATGTAGATTTGTTCTAAGCAGCCATACTTATTCAACTTCCTTGAGAAGATGCTGCAGGATCTTTGATTCGCAATGAGACTATGACAGATATGCAGAACTCTACCAGAACAAGTAAAATTTTTAGGCAACTATGACTTTTGCAGTCATGCTGGTTTCAAGGAAGATCATTGTCAAGAAATACAGAAAATTTGTACTTAAAAATACCCTAAAAACACCCCAGAAACCATGTAACCATCCATTTTAAGTGGCTCTGATTTGAGAAGATTGTCAATACACGACACCAGTTTATTTATTCTCATCATTTTGCAAAACTTAATGCCTAGATGAAGAATCCTTTGTTAAATCCCATTCAACAATTTTAATCTTAAAATTTTGCTCTTTTTGAGTTAATATATTACTATTTTTAGAGAAGGATGCTATCAGTAACTTTTTCTTTCCTCCTTTTGATAGAGTTAAAGTTAGAAGACCTCTCACAAGCAAAAAATCAAAAAATTTCTAATGTGTAGTAAACATATACTTGGAAAATGAGGGGACTGTTTTTCTTTGTAGCAACTGGATAACTATTTATCAACTGGGCTCTCAAGCAGGGATTCGGCAGTCAAGATTTAAAAATTACTTTTTTGCTAGACCTCTTTGCTCAGTTGTCAAAATGAGGTCATAAACTGGTTGCGAAATCCTCAAAATTAACAAGCTTATGGTTTATTGTTCCACAACCTTTCTGGTCATTAATAAATTACCCGGTAGTAAAAAGACACATTTACCAAAGTTTATTACGAGAAACTCCATTTCTTCTCCCCCTAAAAAACTGTACTATTCAGGATTATACATAGTAAAAATGGTATATTTAAGGTAATCACACCTCTGCAGTACTTTGAAGAATAGCATTATGAAGACAGTAGTGGATTTACCCCAGATTCATGACCAACTTTGTGATAGCAGAATTAATTTTAATCTTACTTCAGCACTAAATGTTAAAATCCAGTTTTGAAGAATAGTGAGCATTTTAAATCACAGTCCTTGCATTTATTCCTATGTAATAGTACTCTTTTGTAGTATATGAACTTAAAGCTACAAAAGTGAAGTTTATATACTATCAAAATTATTTTCCAAAGCAAAACCAAAGTAGAAATAAAGGCATTACGGAACGCACACAGATTCTGATTTTGAAAAGTACAGAAAATTTGTCATGTGCCATGTCAAGATATTAAAGAATGATAAGTATCCTCATAAAATAAATTCATGCTATTCACACATTTAATTTATACCTTATATGAAAGTAAAAATAGTGTGCTCTAGAATTTATGGTTCTAAATATCTTTGAGGTGAATGACAGCTTGAAAAATTTCAGTATTCTCTTGCAACAAGATATCTACAAGTACACACAAACGTTCTCTTTAATCGCTTAAGGAGCTTTTCACAATTTGACAACCAAGATGAATAGATAGTACATATCATGTCTGTGTTGCTAGATATCCTAGATAGGTTCAGATGGTGAATGACAGTAATTCTGAGCTAATTGAAAAATCTAATAGTGGTTAGCACTCCAAATTTTTTCTCCATGAATCTTCCAGAATTCAACTGAAATTATCATCATTGAAAAAATAAAAAATCCTTCCAGCTTTTAGTTGTGCTACAAGCAAAAGTAAAATACAGGGTTGCATCTCTGGACCTGTTACCTTCAGGTGCCATAGAGGTCAAAAGGATTTTGAAGGTGCTCAGCACCTTGCAGAACTGCTTCATTTGCTACAGGACATGTACATGTACATTTTATTAATTCATTTGACTCTTACATGAACAGTGGGATATTACATAATAATTAAGACAACTGGTATTTCTAATGCTTTTGTGTATTATTTATCCATTAGTTGCAACCATGTTAGGCAATCATTTATGGTGACTAATACAGCAGAACAACTGAAGCAGCAAAGCCATGCACTCTTTCACATAATAGGAGACATCAAAGGAATACTGTAATTTTCAGACTCATCTGGATAACATTACTAGTAATAATAAATTTGCTGAAACAAATAATCTTCCCTGGGTTTATTTAACTGAGCAAGATTCTTATGTTCTTGTTTGCTGTTTTGAATCAAATATATGAACAAGTGGAAAGAAGAAGTATGCCTGGGATGTTCTGTGCTATCTAATATTGTGGAGGTAACATGAAAACAATAATACCATTGAAAAAATATTGTTTTAAAACACTGTCTCAAGCTTCATAAACATTGCACTTCTTGGTTCAATTTCAAGGGAAAATTTAAAAGGAAACTCTCTCACTTGTCACTAATCTATATTTGCATGCTGTTCAGGACAGCTGGAGCTTGGTATTTAGGTGCAAGTGATTTCAGAATAAAATCTTGTTATGTGTTCCGATTATTTGTTTCTCTTACCTTCTGCAGAAAGACCTTGGACATTTACGCCTCTGGCTGCCAGAAAGCTAAGGCAGACATCAACATTCTCAATCTGCAACATGAATAGAAATAATGAGCAGGATAAGACTATTTGACGAATCATAGAAATGTTGAGAGGGGGAAGAAACAAAAAAAAAAAAAAAGCCCAGGAATGAATACTTTACATTCATTGCATACTGCAGCTCTTTGCCAAAGTTTAGCAAGAATGATTATTGCTAATTGGGGAATCAAGATAAAGCTTTCATTGTCTGCTTTGGTGCTTAAAAATAATACACAAATGCCCAATCCAGAATGGCATGCTGGCAACTCAGCAACCCACCCAGTTAACATAAAACTGGATTTTGCATGCTACAAACATGCAGCAGTGAAAGCACACATAGAGAATTAGACATTGAGTGTATCTCTGGAGATGTGAATGGCTGAGTTTACTAAAAAACGTAAGCAAAAACCTGCAATGATGTAAGCAAAGGTACTGGCTTGGGTTGATTTAGGATTCTGTGAAAATTATACCACTCTCATAAGTGGTTGTTCCTCTAATTATTTTCCTTCATATCTTGCAATAAGTAAATTCAACTTATTTATTGTTTATGCTCCTCAGAGGAGTTCTTGCTTAATAAAAAGCATGGTGTTGGCTTCTTCTGGAGATTTAGAAGAAATCTACAGTTACCACAAAGAGAGCTAAAGAGAGCTTTAGGTACAAACATGAGAACTTTTTACCTAAAGAAAGCTTTAGGTACAAAAATGTAGCCAAAGTGTAGATCAATAAAAGGATTAAACTGCTGCCTCTAAAATGAATAATCACAGAATTAGTCTGCTTTCATGTATCTATTTCTAATAGACGAGGGAGACAGGGTGTTCCAAAAGGTTGAGTCACCATCCTCAGCTGATCACCCCAGTCCTTCCAGGACCTCTGAAGGAATAATCAGCTATAAATGTAAAAATTATTATTTTGTCTATAAATATGCTGCTATGAAAACAGAAAAAATATGTATAGAGAGGTGTCTTGTTTCAAGTGGCTTCAACAGGTTTGATTTTAAAATACTTTAGGTTGATGCATTTATTTCAAGGCAATTGGGACCACAAAAATAAAACAAAATTTTAACAGTATATTTTAAATACCTACTATCATTGGAGAATATTAAAAATAAAGCGAAGAATATTCAACACCAAAAACATAAAGCTGCAGTGGCCCAAGTCCATGCAGTTATTTTATTTGAATGTTTACATGCTTTACAATATCTCATGTCAGTGGTTTTCAACCATCAAAACATAAGGAATAAATTCATTCCTGGAATGAAAGCTACTTGAAGGATCTTTCTGATAGCAAAGATCCTAGGCAGTATCTTTTCCTGACTAGGAAAGTCTTTGACTACTGTCATCTTTCTATAGGAATTCTGCCATTGTCCTCTGGAAATAGTAGTAGCTAAAAGGATATAAATATTCTTTTTACTACTGACCCTACAAATATGTATTATCAATCTACAGACTGTCTTGATCCATGGGTATAAATGTATAAATTTATTAATATCTGAAAAATATTTATATATGCTCTTCAAGGACAATAAAGGACAACACACTGCTAAACACATTTTTAGAAGTCTTTTCAAACCTTGATTTCAAGGGCATGCAAACATTTACAGTGAATGATAAATAATCTCTTTACTGAATCAATTACAGAAGAAAACCAAAACTCTTAAGTCTGCAGGTAATTAATGAAATCTACCAAAAAACTGGGGTCTACCATAAAGCTTTCATAAATCAGTTTGGTGGGTGTCACCAATTTTCACATCTTAGAATGTGGAATAACAGTCCTAAAATCAATGGGATTACTCCAGCTCTGGCCCAACACAATCGCTGCAGAAACCCAGGCATTAAATGTCATTTTCTCAAATGCTTATGTAGCTTTACACCACGAAAAAACCCAAATTAACTAGGTAATTTTGTTAAGACATAGAGACGCGACACAGCTAAATCAGTCGCAAGCTGGCTGGAGCTAAAATAGGAAGATCTGATTCTTCCTCACCTCCTCTTCCTCCCAGGTGAGAGGGCCCTGCTGCCGCTGGGCTCCAGCGCTTCTCTGGGCTCACCAGGGGCTGGCTCCGCGCAGGGAACTCACCCAGCAAAAGGCAAAGGGACTTGAGTCACTCGGCTCCCCAAGCCGCCAGATAAGCACCGGAGCCAGCACAGGGGAGGGCGTGTCCCAGCCTGAGTAAAGCCGGCTTTGGGAGAGGAAAGGGGAGGTGGGAAGGAGGGACAGGGTGCAAGGTGCTGCTCCTGGCTCAGCCTGACCTCCAGCTAAACCCCTGCATCAGCTGGGAAAATAGTGCACGTGAAGAGAGTGTTTCTACTCAACCTTTAAACAATGTCAACTGCATCAGAAAAAAAGTCTTTGAAAGGAATATTTTTCTGCCCTGGAAAAACTGGAAAGAAATGAAGATTTGGTGGGCTATTAGCTGTATTACTCATTGTGTCTGGACCTTTGGGAAATTCTGCTCTCTAATTTAGTACTGGAAGCCAAATGGAGGGGAAAAAATGGGGAAAAAAGGCAAGAAAAATCAGTATGGTACATCAGTAACACCCATCTTCAAATAACAGGAACAATATTTCCTAACACATATTCTAGTTCAATCAAGTCATTTTTGATAATGGGCATTATGCAGTAGTTCAGGAGACCACAGTTATAACAAAAACCTAGTTCACTGGAGAATATTTGAGCCCTAATGTGAAAACATCTCACTATCTACCTGCAATACTGAATAGCCAGAAAATAACAAGCCTAATACCTAAACCTTCATACACATTTAGTGAAAAATATCCTATAGAAATAGCATTTGGTTACTTTATGTGACTACCTTTCAGCATGTGTCTCTGAAGTCATGTCTCTTAAACACTCAGAAAAGAAAACTAATTAGAACCACTAACACCAATGACTCAGTATGCTGCAGAACTACAAAGCAAATTCTGTTTAGCTTCAGAGTTCACCAAGAGAAGTGCAACAGAAGCCCTGAGTCCAAAGTCACCCTTTTGGTAGGGGTGTATGAAGCAATAGCAGTGGCCAGCTGTCAGACAATAGACTGGGGTTGCACTGTTAGCCTTATAATAAAGTCTTGTTTTGACTTGCGAATTGAGCAAGTTTGGTGTGGCAACTCACAGGCCCTTAATACCCTGAAAATGTCAGAAAACAACTCTTGCAGTCAGTTTTCTGATAATAACTGCAGTTACTATACAACCCTCAGAAACTCTTAGGGGATTCAACGAGACATGCATTAATACATTTTTGGGTTATTTTCACTTTCTTTCCACTCCAGTCTCAAAAATGTTAGCCTTAAAATTGTCGCATTCTGAAGCTCGTAGTGCGTCCCTAAATATTGCTTTAATTACCTACTTCTTGCCCTGGCAAACCACAGTTATTCTTTGAACTCAAACCCAAGCAGCCCCAAACACTTTTTCTTCAACCTCACACACAGATGAGAGTAATTTTGCAATTACAAAAGTTCCAAGAGATTTCAAGCAGCTTCCATTCCTCAGTACTGTTTCAACCAAGAGTGGTACAAATTCCTGAAGTCCATGTTTATATAAGTAGTTATTCACTGGGATAAACTTCTCCTAGAGCTGACACTGTGTGTGTAGAATTCTACTGCTTGTATATCAGCAGCTGAAGATTTTGTGGTGTAACACAACACAGACACCAGACAAATTTTGTACCTTATATGTGACCACAAGTCTGTAGTGAACTTTGCCTGCAAAAAGAACTAATTTATAGCAGCGATTATATTTATCATTATAGTGAGTAGTATAAGAACTACAAGGTATTGTAGCAGAAGATATCACTCATTACAGTACAGAATTCAGGATATACAGACTGACTCCAAATCTTACATATCATGCCAGAGAGGAGTCTCAAATTTGCCAATTGGTACACGTTGCCAAGATCAGACTGCTGTTTTTGATAAAGTTCTCCATCACTGCCAATACCTGATTTTTATTTTGTTCCAAGGCTCTTATTTTATATTAAAGATTCAAAAGAGTGGAATAAATGCAGCACATTGAGTAGCAGAACTTCAATATTAAAAACCCTAACAACTATAAATAGGATAAGTTAACAATATAATAACTCTTCATTGCCATATAGGTATTTACCACTTAGCTATTCAATGAACCATGTTGAAAGTCTAACAACACTGCATGAAATTGCTTTTTAGAGGTAACAAAAAACCTAATTCTGATGCCTAATCACCTCCTTATCAAAACTCAAGGATATGATGTCAAATTCTGAAATGTATCTCCAGCATTGTGGTTAAAGATACACTTGGCTAAGATGAAGATAATTTAGGAATTAATTTGTGGGCATCATCAGGTAGATAAGACCATTTCATACCTTTTAATTTAAGCCTAATGGGTTATGCTTACAACATATTAAGCTTTCTTCATTAATGTGATCCTTTTAATAGTATTCATATGCATAGCATCATAAAAAAGCACCTGGAATACTTTACACCATCAATACTAGTGATCTCCAATACATTTTTACACTGACATTTAAGGGGATACAGTTTGTATGATGATGTACAAATAAACATCGGTGTCACAGTTCTGATAATATTAATAGATTAGGTGGCATGCAAAGAAGATATATTGGAGATACGTTGACACACGTGATATTGTGTAGTTGTGGGTAATCTGCTTTTGAATGAAAGCTATTTGAAATTTATCAACAGAAATAAATCACAAAATCAGACTGGGGGAGTAGCATGTAGATAAACAGTAGTACTTAAAACCCAGCTGACTTACAGGAAGAGCTCATTTGTGGGATGTACTCACCAGTGTGTATAAGAGGCTCAAAAAATATCTTGCTTTGACTAACTCCCTTTATTAAGTTTATAGCAATACAGCTTACAAGAACATATAAATACACAAATTAGTTACTGTTTGCCTAATTTGAGCTTGATTCTTCCTGAAAAATGGGACACCTTTATAAAAACAACAAGTTATTACAACCACATAGAGTTTCTATACATATATGCTCTTAAATACTCTTGATTATTTTGGCAGCAAAACTAAAACAATAATTTCTGTTAGCACTTCATTCTGTGCTATCTTCCACAGTTCCATGTGTGTGTTTTGACATTCTGATTTGTGACACAATTCCCAGATAAAATTTGGCATAGTATTTTCCCTATAGAAGTTTTGTAATGGCTGATGGTTGATTAAGAACATCCATAGAAATAGTATTCCACAGAAATCCAGGGAATCACATACATGCTCACTTTCTAGAGAGCCAAATCTTCACAAAACTCTTCAGTATTTGGTGCCACTTTTTTTAAATTGTAATTAATAAATAGTACTACTTTGAGATTGGTATTACAGTATGAGATAGTATGTGTCACAATATCTGTATTTCAAATACACTTTACCATCATATTTCTTCCTAAATGTCCCCAAAATATTAACTTGAGTTGAGAGACATGCCATTGAATCTTCCTCCTTCATGGACATTCATCACTAATACAATGTTTGGAGGATTTAAATGAATGCAGAATTAGAAAATATATTACTGTTGTTACCCATCTCCTTCTCCTTCAAGTTCTGTAGCACTAGTAAAATCAAAATCAAATAAAATTCAGGCCTCACAGATGGCAACCTGGACTCTTAAATGTTTACGATTCACAGGTTGCATAAAATTATTAAAATTTAAAGAATGTAAAAGCAGATACTATTTGTCTGATTTTAACAGGAGTCACTAATGTAAGGACATGCACAAGCTTTTGAGTTCTGGCTGCTTATTCAGTAGGTCAGGTGCCCGTCATCTGGTCTCAGTGGCAGGCTACAGAAAGATCAGAGGTTCAGGCAAGCAACCAAGATGTCTTCATGAGTAAATAAAATTATTTTTGATGCACATGTTACAGTTGGTAAGAGAATTAAACTTTCCATATAGATTTACTGATATAGAGTGCTCTGGGAGACACTGAAAATTATTTCAAGTTGGAAATGGCCTAAACTCTTATTTTCCCATGTCCAATAGCAGTAAGAGAATTGGTCACGTACAATGTCACAAATTCATGCTTAAACCTCATACACACACTACCTAAACAGACCATTCTTTGGCCAAATGTATAAATGTTCACAACCTGCTATACCCATAGGTGTTCTCAGAGATTTAAAAGGACAAGTTTATTTCATTTTCTGTTCTTAAATGATTCATCCATTGCACACATCGTGACCTGTTGACAACTCACTTGCCGTGTGGGAAACACCCAGGTTTTTGGTTTGCTTTGTAATTTTGTTCCTTATGGGTTTTCTTCCCAGCTGGTTTCACTGCTTTGTATTTATATTCTGCCAGTCCTTAAAACAAAGAGCTAAAACGTTATAAGACAGAGAAATAGAAAATGTTTGCTGTTCTATAGTGCCATGGTTTTATCCTCAGTTTTATCATTCAGATTATTTAACAAAATCAGGCTTGATAAACCAGGCTTCATGAACTAGGCAGGTGGACATTTAGTTTTTTCCACTATGTACAAATGGGCATATGTTGAATACTTCCTTCACCGAAAAATAAACATCAAACAAGTTAACAATTTGCTCCATTTCAGTGATAATGGAATATACTGCTCACTACTTATAAGCATGCTTGGTTTATATATGTCTGTATGTGCTGTGATTTTCTAAGGCTGAGTATTGGGTGCAGAAATACATTTTTCATAGCTGACTTACTCTAAAAAGATCCAATGGAAGAGGTCAAAAGCACCATCCAGATTAAAGCTGATATACCAAAAAGGATTACCCAGTCCAATGTCCTTATCTTCCTGCCTATCCAGTCTTCAAAAGCTGCACGTTCAACACATTCAACCCTGTCTGGGAGTCTAGGCGATTCTTAAATGATCACTTAAATAATATTCAGTATTGAGAGTTACATGTTCTTCACTGTAAAACAGACACTCAGCACAGCTGAAATTCTGTCCATCTCTTTAGAAAAAATGTGCAACTGATAATATAAATAAAATATAAAAAACTCTAATGCCTTCATGACTGTACATGTCCTGTGGGATAAAATGTACCTAATCCAAAATAAAAGTAAGAAATTATAATTTATTTTTTATAACATGTGGTGAGATTTATTAGAATTATTTGTAAAAGTATCGATCAGTAACCTCAATCATTATAAGAAGCACCTTCTATGCCACGTGTTCCATTCCAATCCATTTTTGATTCACCTGCTTTCTGTGAAAAGCTATCATGAAATTTTACTTGCAAAACTGTCATACCATTTTCACTACACTGTATTGTTGCATGTTATCCACAATAGCTGATTCATAGGTATTCTAAAAGGGAGGATCCTTTTTTAAATTTAAGAGTACTGTTTAAAAGAGAACAATGTGAAATAGAACTATATGGGCTTATTTTGCAAGTGTTATAATTGAACTATCAGAAGGAAGCTGGTTATATATATATATGTATGTGGATATATATATATATATATATATAGTGCAGTTTAAACACAGACAGAAAGAGATCTGCTTTGTTGTCTCTTGCATATTCAAATTTGTATGTTCTTGTTACCATATAAATATGTTCCTACTAAATTATTTAGATTTTTACTTTTGAACAAGACTTTCTGTAATTTGTATATTTCCATCAAGATTTCTTGTGAAGAAAGTGTACAAAGTATTACTATGCAATTCATTTTTTTCTAATACTACATAATAATACTACTTTGAAGAGCAGAGAATACACACAAATTCTTCTAAATCAGAAACTAAATGCAATGGGAAGAAATGTGGCCCAGAGTAATGCAAAACTTACAATGACTCTTCTGAGGAAGCAGTTTCATTTTAAATTTGCAGTTTCTGCAAAAGATGCTCATATGGCAGGCTGTATGTTACACAGTTCCCTTGGCCACAGACTATGAGACTGAGTGAAATTTGCCATGAATTCTCCATTTCCCTAGAAATGGGGAAATTTGAAGAAAGACAAAATCTGGAGACAAACAAACTCTCAAAAATAATGTTATGTATTTTCTGATAATTTATTTCCCATAAGCTCCTACCATGGCAGTTTATTGGAATAACATTTTGTGACTACACTGGAAGGTAATGTCAAATTTCCACGGGTAGTGCAAAGTAGAAAACCCACCCAGATAAAACAGGTGTTAACAGTCCTGCTGGGAGATGTTTCGTGCATTCTGCTGACTTGCTGTTGCACGTGGCCTAGATTAAGGCACATTCCATATTTTCATCAAAATGATGACACACGTTAGGGGTTAAGTGGAATACACTGACATGCAGACACATTCAGCTTAACTCTTTTGTAGCAAACTCCACTTTATTTGCAATAGAATAATTTAAGGAGCATTTAATAAAAAAAATTATCAGTGAGCCATGTAGCTTCATTCCAGAAAACTGTTCCAAAGTAAGCATTGATTTTGCAATAAGAGACCATACATGCAAATTAAAAACTGATTTACTGGAGGCATTTGGGGAGAATTTTACCTTAGAGAATAATAACTACTGGTATGTAGAAAGCCTCCCAGGCAAAATTTTTAAGGAAATGATGCTAGAGTTATTTAACTGTTAGTTATCTTTTAAGGAAAAAATGACAATCTTATTTAAAACTGAAATCGCTTCCACTTCCTTTTCCAACAGATATTAAGGAACGTGCACATCAAATTCTCCCAACGTGCAGTCCAAACATCAAATATGACCAGTAAACCCAGAAATGTGAAAACAAATTAACTTCTCAAGTACTTGGAGAATTCAACAGACATATGTACTGACCTGCTGATAAAAGAATGTATGAGGTCACTGCTGGGGTCAAAGCATGCACTGGGGTGTGTATTGTTTTTAAGAAAATGGTACAGTGGGAATAGGATCACTTCTGGCATGAATTAGTCAGCCCTGTCAGGAAGACAAAAGCGATAATTTGCGTTGCAGATTTTTCAACTAGCTCCTCACTTGGTGCTTGGAGACCTTAGAGTGAATGCGAGATAATTTATGTAATGGCCAATGCAGCACATTGTGTGTTTGGTTTTTTCCTGTCTGTACACATCAGCAATTTAATGATTTTTTTTTAAATTCTAAATGAAAACAATCCTAATCATAATTTTTAGTTGGCCAAACAGATCATTATAAACATCTGCTGGTCATTTTCATATGAAACACAAAAATGCTCTATCCACAAACACAACAAACCCTCCACCACTCAACAGAAGAAAGCAAAATTTTACTCTGATCATCTATATAATGGTGTGAGCTTGCTTCCCCACTTTTTTACTCTCTCTTTCTGTTTCTTGCCTGCATTTGCACTCCCCATTTTTATTCAATAGTCTCTGCAGCAGACATTGTAAAGCAAAATATACAAGAATAGTAATTTTTGTAATGCTTTTGTGCTACTATAATAGAAATTGTGAGAAGAAAGCTTTGGATTTTTTGATTGGAATATAGTGCTGGGTTTGAACTCACAATACCATGGATGTATTTCAATATGTTGCACAAATTTATTAGCAAGCTAAATATGTCTGCACAGCAGAATGGATCGAAAGCAAAGACTGGACAAAATTCTCTTCCAGTGTCTGCAAAAAATTTGCTACTTCACAACTCTCGTCTCTATCGGTCTGAGGCCACCACCACCACCACCATGAAAGAGCCTTACACATGCACTAAGAACACAAAATTGAAGATAAATACTGCCCTGGGAGGACCTTTTTTTAAGGCAACGATAAAAAGAACTCTGTTTAAACGCAGTGTTTCTTAAAGCAAGGCTCTACTCTAGTGAGCCTTTCTACAAACTTTTTTATAAATTATGCAACATTTCTGAGTCAGCAAGGTACCAGTGTCTAAATATTTATGGAACTTGGCAACTTCTGAAAACTGGATGGCAATGTGAAAAAGCACGTTTCTTTAAAACAGAGGAGGTTCTCTCCATTAGGTCAAAAGAGAGTCGACAACAGAGTCTTCATTTATTAGATTTAATTAAACCCCTGAAAGAATTCCAGTTCTCTCCTTTACCACTACTTAATGCATAGCAACTTCATTCAGCTCCCTCAAAAAAGGAGCTTTTAGAAATAAGGGCAGCTTTAGAAATAAGGGCAGTGACGGAATGAATCCTTTAAAAGATAAGTAAACAAGTAAACTATGAGGCATTTCACTTCATCTCTTGAACTTTGCAACTAGAATCCATCCAGATGCACTGTGTGCTTGCTGAACCCTCTCTCTTGACTACATCAGAAGTCATAATGCTACATCTTGTGCAGGAGAGACACTAACAGTTTGCTCCTACCCACCTGGCCTTTTGATTTTATAAACATTCTAAGATTTTTTTAATTAGATACATTTTTCATATTACCCTGGGAATAGTTATAGAATTTATTGAACGGACAGTGTTTGTAGAACATTGAGCTCATCAAAAGAAAAGTGATAAAAAATACTTGTTATTAGCTCCCTCTAAAAGTACAGTGCAGTTTTCTGTTGGACGAAGTCTGTGGGTTGGTCCTCCAGCTGGAACTTAAAGTCCTTGGGAATATATGCATGAAAGAGCGCAAGTTACTAGTTTTCCTCTATGTTTAGTTTTCATATTATTTACTCAAATTGATCTAAACCCTTAAGAAAAAGACAAGAAAACCCAATGGTGAATTGACATCACAGGTTATTAAAACCATTCAGATTAAACCAGATATCTTTAAAATACACAGGGATAATAAAAGAGGCACATATTCACACTTTCACTTTTGTTAGTGTACCTGAGCATTGCATTTCAAACCATGCTTAGCATAATATACACAGGAATAAGAGGCCATGTTGTATATATTTTCATGTCATTCTTCTAAACAGCTTTCATGCTTGCTTATCTCTGCCTTTTTCTTTTAACTATGATAAGAATTTTCCTTATTTTCAGAAGGCTCTTGTGTCTAGATTCTCAGTCAGGGACAATAAAAGCACCTGGAACCACAGAAGACAGTGGGATATCTGCTTGCAAGCTCAACAAGGGTCAGATTTTTTTCTTGACTTTTCAGCCAAATGCTGTGAGAGAAATAGCAGAAGTGTTCAAGCCTATAAAATGAAGCCTTAACAAGCACTTGGGGCTTGTTGTCACATCACTTCCAAATGTAGCCAACAAAGTGTAAAAGTGTAGGAGGAAACAATTTTTTAAATAGTTATCCAAGTGTTCTAAAGTTCCAAAATATTGCCAGCATTGCTTAAAAAAAAATACGCATTTTAGAGGGGGCACATATTTTCAAATACATTAATTCATAAAATGCAACAATCTAAATCTTTCAAAACTGTTTATGCCAAGAAATCTAAACAGAAGTTTTATATATACAAGAACTGTGAAAACACCCTTGCACATATGTTTACCCTGGAGTATTATTGCTGATTTGCCCATGAACTAAGTAAGAGCTCTTACCAAAAGAAAAACAGCAAACACCTAATTTAAAGTTCTTACTGGGAGGAATTACTGAGAAAAATCTATGTCACAGGCAAAACAACTCACAAGGCTGGGATGCTGGTTAGTTAGTTATGTGTACAGTTAGAATACAGAAGATTATAACTATCTAACTACATGAACTACTATTTATGGAAAATAATTTTTAAAAAATTAATATGAACTACTACACGAAAATAGGTCTCAGTTCTTAAGTGTGGAAACCAACGGACAAAGAAAATTCTTATGGTGTTTTTGTTTTTTTTTCCCTAGAGGAAAAAGCCATTCATACATTCCCATTGTAATTCCAAAGAATCGCTGAAGAATCAAGAGCTATGAATAATCCAAACAAGGTTCTAATCAGCTGCCAATATAAGCCTAAACAAAATAAAATCTAATGGTTATAGAATTAAAGACTGCCAAAAGCTACAAGCTAAAATACAAACATATTTCTCTTTCAGGAAGTCTGTTGACATACACATTTCAGAACTTTGTGGGTTTGGTGTTGGTCCAGATGTCACCTGAAAGAGTTTCTAAGAACTGCATAGGTCAAAAAAAGGCTTTAAGTTGATATAAACTATCAAAAAGGCAAAAAAAATATTTGTGATCAGTTTGTGAGATTGAATAAAACCTTGTCCCAACAACAAAAAGTATCTTGGACATACACTGAAAATGAACCCTGCCTAGACTAATACATATCCAGACACTGGGCCAACTTAAAATAAGTTCAACTCTAAATAAGTACACCTCTGATTTATGTCATGTGGTCATCTGTTGATCATGACTCTGTAGTCAGCAGAGTCCTCAGTCTAGGAGCATTTTAAATAATTTCTGCACATCTGATAGCTGCCAAATGGATTACTTTATTTATATTTATACTATTTATTTCTGCTGAAACAAAAACGGTTGTAGTGTATTCTAACTATTTGTGTATTAAGTTTCAGGTCATAGTGGATTTATACAGATAAGTTACACTAAATAAAATAAGGAGATTGTATTAATATTTTAATTAACTTGATCAAAAGCCTTTGTATGAAAAGGGATTAGTTAATGTTGTTGAAATTGACTTTTGCTCTTCAATTGCTGTTAATTGAATTGCTGAGCAGTCTTCATAACTTGTTCTACAGTTAATTTAAACCAATTTACCCATCTGTACTTTAATAACATTGCCTCTAATAGGGTCACCAGCTGTAATAAAGTTCATATTTATTGTTAACATCCAGTCCAGTTCAAAGTCCATCAAAATCTTTACCAACACAGAATTTCAGGTGCCTCATGCTGTCTGGTCCCCCTTCAGGGTGGTCAGATCCATGGGCTCTTGACAGCAGGAGAAGGATGGCAGAGTGGTTATTTCAATGAATGAAAAAGCCATGACTACTCTCCATCTGGTCCTATGGCTGTGGATACGATTTTGAAGGACACATGACATTTTCTGACAGATACATCATGTTTCATTTTGACATTTCATGGAATATATGGTGATTACAACAGCAATGCATAAATACATACTTGAAAGAGCAGGCACAGAAGTACATTCTAACTCCCTAACACAGTAACTTTAGATGTTGGGGTAAGAGGAGGAGAATGAAGGAAAAAAAAAAAAGCCAGGGTCAATTGTTCTTTTTAAGTCACCCCTCACATTGTCATTGTCAGGGAGGGAATACTGACCTGATGGACCAATGCAGCATGCTAGTCATGTTCCAGCAATAGCACATTTGGGAGAGGATGTAAGTGGAAGGGATTTGCAGCAGGGTTCAAAGAGGAGTTTGTTCTTGGAATATAATTAGGGGCCAATAAAAGCACAAGGTTAGGTGGGTTAGTGTGCATAAAAGTCAAGGAACTCTGAAATGGTGAGTACGTAAAAGACACTGTAAAATCAAGCAGATTTGGCACTCTTTCCATGAAATAGGCTCACACTAAACTGCAGCAGATGTAGGCAGCTTCTGTTCCAGCAAAGATCAAGGGCAGAGTGAGAAAATACATCTGGACAGATCACAGTAGTTTCAATATGCACCTACTTTCATTCTTTCACTTTCTTTCCTAACATAGTAATTGTATTATATTCTGGAATTAGCGCAATAGTGCTGAAAAAACTCAAACTTTTTGAGGCAACAATTTTTTTATATTTTACTTTGTAACAGGACAGCAGGGAGAGGTTGTGAAGACTTTCTAATGAACGTCATAATTTTAAGTGCAGTGAGTCAGGATAGTTTTTGTTGCCACATTAGTCTATAATTAACAACTAGCTTGCTAAGACATTCTGTGTTACTTTATTAGCCTCGTGTCTTGCAGTGTCTTTGCTGTAAGACCTAACCTTTAAATACCAGGTATGTACAGAGGCTAAAAGATGATTGAGTGACCAGTACTGTCACCTAATCATAATATGCCACACAATACCTCCAAAAGCTTACACATTGGTTGGATGGCGTTCATTTTAATTTTAAACATATATGAGTGGTTAAAATTACAAGAAGGGTGTTTTCTTTCTTCACTTCTGCAGCTAAACTCACAACACAATCCCTGTTCCACCCTAACATTGCTAGTTCCTTTAATTACAATGGAAGCCACAACTTGTTGCTTTCTGGCACCCTCTGCTGCTCCACACATTACAACACAGACAGCATTTTATGGACAGTTGCAGAGTTCCTGTATCTCCATTAAAACATCTTCCCAGTAGTTGCATTTCCCAGCCCAACCAAGTAAAAGCTGATGATACTCATACTTGGTGTGTGTCCTAATTTATTGTTTGCAGATGTTAATGTTTAATTCTCAAAATCTGTCTAGTAGCTCTTTTTAAAACTTAATCTGGACTTCAGGAACAGAGGTATTAGTTCTGGCAAATCTGTAGAAGAGTGGCCGTCTCATGCTCTCACAGATGTCCAAATAATACAGGAATTCCAAGAATTTGAAAGGTCCCACAAACTTTTGATTCACAAATGAGAAGTAGAGTGGCTTAAACACCTTTGGAAATTAATAAAATCATTGAGAGTTCAATTGGAATTGCACAAGGTACTTTACAGTGCATGGCCATGTGTGTGAGCCACACACTAAAACATACACACACATTATTTCTCAAGAGACTTGCATGTTACTGAAGCTTCAGAATTCTCCATTGTCAGGAGAGGCAGTGGCAGATTACTTTAGGAAGAAGGATGAGTGAAAGGCCTGGGTGCTTCACCTCAGTGTTAAGAAATGTTCTTTTGTGAAAAGTCTACCTCTCTGAGGAAACTCAGAGCTCTACAGACACAGAAAAATATGTATGTTATTCTCTAAATAACATACAGCCCTCAAAATTATTAAAATTTAAGCAGAAGTGGGAGTGGTTAGAAAATATTTAAATAGAAATCCTCAACTATAAGAGAACTAGCATTTTGCCACACTTCCAAAATAATCAGACATTTAAAAAAACCTAGAAAGCTGACAAAATCTCAACATTACCAGAAAGCCTTGTTTGGTCATACTGTAAAATAAAACCTCTTCAGATACATTGTTTATTTTCTTGTTCAGCTTAAACATGCAGTTTTGCTGTTCAGCTAAATATCACGCACTTTCTTCTCTATTTTTAAATCCAGTAAACATTCTAGACATTCCTGGTATTTATAACATACTCCCCCTATAGAAGATGATAAAAATACACCATCACGAAGCAGACATATTTACTGGAATCTGCTGCTGCTATCTGGGAAAAATCTGGTAATGTCTTAACCACAGGTGCTTTCTGGAATGAATGTCATAGTCAATTTTTGTGTATGTATTTAACTGCATGTTTATGTTAAGACTTTTCAGTGTATTGCTATTAATGGAGGTTTCTAGGCCATTTATTCCTCACCTCTTTGTTTTGGCATATGCATTGCTAATATTTTTTTCTATTCCAAAACTCCAGGGAACATTCACATTATTTTTTCGGGGGGGGGGGGGCAGGGGGGGAAGGGAGAGATGGACTGCCACACAAAAACCAAGTAAAGATTGAAGAGCGTGGAAAGTTAATTACAGATGGATGAAATGGAGAGATTGTAAACCACATCTCTTCAAACAATAAATACTTCCAAGTGTACATCACTCATTAATTTTCAAGCATACTGCAGCATTTAATCTCTGCATGTCCTCCCAATACAGTTTAAGTCAAGTTTCTGATCAATTTACATTCCTGACAAACATAGCTGAGGGATGGAGAGAAGCCATAGATGGGTGAGATGGTCATATCTCAGGGGCATGAGTGGCATATTTCAGATACAGGTTGAGGGGAGGTGGGTTTCAAGGAACTGAAAGGGGGAGAGGGAGAAGGAAGGCAATGTTTGAAGGGAAACAGTTGACTTTAAGGAGCAAAAAGTTCCTTTATTGTTTGGTAGTCTTGGTCTACAGAAGCGAAGTGGGCAAAACTCTAATTCCAGTCCTAACCAAGCAAACCCAGCTATAACCTAATGACTCAGTACATTTCCTGGAGACTGTATAAGTATTCATCACAATATATGTACTTTTCATTACATGATTACTTCATTAACATCTAGATGAGTTATTCTCATATGACTCTACACAGTAATAACACAAGGGATCTGTAAGTGTAAACAAAAGGCTAATAACATTGCATGATTTATACTTCATGAATAATGTGCTTCTAGCCTAGTAAAATAACACTCAGGATGTGTTCCTGCTGCATTTTCTTTTATGGCTTCAGACAGTCAAATGTGAGTGACTCAGGGGAATATGAATCTCAGTGCCTGATACCAGTGAGTAACTCTGAGCTATTCGGTGACGAGAGATTGTTAAAAGTCTTGTGGTCCTTTTAATGTTCTCAAATGCAATGTTCTAAATGTAAAGAGAACTACTTGTTTCAGTGCAGAATAAAAATGTGTCACAAAGAATCAAACTAGAATCAAACTAAATTAAAAAAAAATATATTTTTTTGCCTTTTCCTCCCCTTCCTTAGACAGTAACATTCTTAGGCAGGTGAATGAAGTGTTCCGTTCTTTATTCTCTACTAATCTCACACTTGCAGCAGTTCTTCCATCCTTTCCTCAGCTTCCTTTTTCTCTCACAGTAAAAATATTCTTGGTCTACCACAAAAAGGCAACTGTTACTCTCTGTCCAGCTGTCATCCCATCTATATTTTCTCTTAAATTTCTTGAGTTCCTGGAAATTTTAGGGTTTGCTTACAAAAGCACTTGAAATCCTTCCTCTTCCAGTTCTATATGAAACCAGTTTGCCTCTCATCTTACTCAAATTGCCTGTGTTAATAACATTAATAATCTCTTATCAGCAAAACTTGAAACAAGAATTCAAACATTGACATCCTCTAGATTCAACCATCGTTAACACCTTTAACCTTGCCCTTACAGAAGTTGTTCTCTTTCCTTTATTTGGTCTCTCCATTCATATAGTCACAGTTATTCCCAAAATATATTCCTATATAGATCCCCGTTTTCCCTTTTTTTTTCTTTTGAGGTTACACATATCTCTAGTCTTGATACACTCATTCTCATTTTTACTCTAGTCACAATGCCTAGATAATTTTCTCTGCAAATAAAAAAATAAACTTCAGCATCTACACTAATGAAGATATTACTTCCTGTAACTATCCTTCTGCTTGCATTATCTATTTGCATATTTTTACTGTAGATATATCTACATGTATTGCTTTTTACCCAGAGAATTTTTAAATTTCTGTGGCACATAGATTGCATAAAAAAGGCATGACCCCCTGCAAGGTATACACAAGTTTATAAAATGGCTTTGTTGATGTCTAAAACAAAGAAGGAAGCTTCAATCCTGAAATTCAGCTTCTAAATTTTGCCCTGCACTCATCATTCATGATTCAAGAGTTTGAAATATGGGAGACGTCAACGATTGTTGTCTTCAGCATTCACTGAACACCAGACAAATTACAAATGCTCTGAAGCTATCTTGTACCTGACACTGAACAGTGGATTTCAAGTGTCTGGATGTGTCAAACTTGTTCAACAAAGTCTTCTCTCAAACAGCTAAGGACAGTCACTGGGGATGGATATGGGGATGGGATTAGTTCTTAAAAAGAAGATCATGCCCTGAACCTACCTAGAAAATGAGAGGGTTTGTCCAAGAAAGCATCTTCAGAAGGCTAGTTAGGACATTCTCCTGGCTATGACAGTATTGGGCCCTTGGGTTCTGGGAATCCCAGGAAGGTTAAAAGTTTAATGTAAATCACCTACCTAGTGAAGAAATTCACAAAGCACAGCTAGTTAAGTAAAAATATATATTTGAAAGTCCCATCAGAAAATGGGAAATCTGAATACATATCATGTTCAGGAGTGTTATTTCCCTCACAGAAGAACGTCTGCCTATATATATCCATTCATAATGGAGCTATATCAGCCTTGTCTGTTCTTCCACCTAGAGTAGCCATTGTTGCAAGGCAGGAGAGAACAGATTGTTAAAGGAAGTGTTTGCTACCCCTGTAGCTCTAATATGTATTTAACACACAGTTCTCCCACAAAAATTATTGCATGAGACTTAATTCTGCCAAACCACGAGAGTTGGATTCAGAAATGTGTAATGAACAGGGAAGTAAATTGTGAGGCAGGACACCAAAGGACATATAAGCTGTACATTACCACGACCCAATTTTCCCAGGGAATGGGGATCATGATACTTCTGCCACCACTTAAAACATCCAAGGAAGAAATGCAAGTGATGGGAGCTTGGTCACATTTGGGGACAGGCTCATCTACACTGAGGGCAAAATGTCCCCAGGAAATTCGCAGCTGGACAAAAACCTGGCTTGAGGCTGCACAAAAGTGTGGATAATATGGTCTGAATTTTAAGAAAAGGGGGTTGTACAAATGTCAAAAGGGTGCCACTGCAGGAAGAAACTGGCCCACACATTAAAGGAGTTGGGGTTAGTTTTCAAAACTCAGATTGAATTCTCAGCCTGCCAAGGGACCATATTTCTTCAACCAGCCAAATCTCTGTATATATTTCAATCTGTCACACTTGTGTGGAAGGCTCTCCTGAAGCTGGTCCAAAGCACCTGCAGCTGCTCCAAAGCACAGAAAGTATATTTTGAACCCATACAGCCAACCTCACCAACAACTGCACCAGCAAAGCCAGGAGATTCTTACACAGCTCAAAACTGTGCCGGAAGGAAGAGCTCACATGTGGGCCCCCTTGCCAGTGAACATAGGGATGACATTTTCAGGTTTCCCATTCCTCAAAGAGCTACACACAACCATACCACACACATTGTCATGTGGAATTCATGGACCTTAGTAGAGCCCTCAATGCTTACTTTATACACTGTTATCATGTTTTTCACAATTTTTAGGCACAGAATATCACGCTGATGTTCTCATCCTTGGATATTGACATTGCTGCACACAGATGGGTGATACTTCACCATGTGGCACACCGATGTGTCTGCCCAGCACATCCGTGTCAGAGGAATTCTGAAGGACACATGGCACATTTAGCACTTGTAGTTTGACATTTATCCTGTCAACAGACTGACTCCCTGTTAAGAAGAGATCTGTGTTGCACCCCGTCCTCTTTCAATCTTGTCCTCCTCCAGAGAGAAACCCAAGCATATACACAGAGATGGAGCCACCATGGACTTCTGGGGGACTAAAGGAACACAGTAGAGCTCATCTAGCACAATAAATTACAAAGCAATGTCTACCAGTATATACACAGTAACTTTGTCTTTTGGCCTCACACACTTTAACTTTCTCTCTCAAAGGAAAAGCTCCCTGGTTAAGCAGAGACTGATTCACCTATTCCACCTTCCTCTTGTTAATGTACACAACTTTTCTTCAGTCTCATATAACAGAGCAACATTTTTGGCATTCTACATTTTTACAAAACATTTTAAATTTATTAGCATCTTTTTAAAGGGCATTATTAATGAGATCAAGTACTATGTTGTAGAAATTATTGTATTAGTTCTAAACATAGTCACACCAATTCCCACTGCTGCTCACTCAGAATTGGTGCTAACTCTGATAATTAAAGCTTTTTACTGTAGATTCTTATCAATTTGGCAATGTTCTACAGTTCCAAGACCTTTTCTACAGTCCCTGATTTCTAGGATAAGCAAAACCTGTATTTTTAGGGAACTCAACTTTCTCTGTGGGACTGCAGTATATCTGTATTCTAAATCATAAAAATTACCTTTGATGAATACCTTTGGTTTTATAAACTGGTAGAAAGGTGTGCCAAAGATCAGACTGAAAAAATAAAAAACGGTCTTCATGAAGTGCATGCAACAACACTAGGAGACTCTTTAATAAGCACTCTCCAGTGCTATGAGAAAATCTCTGCTACCAACAAAAATTAAGGATGTTTAGTATACCTAGATGGGTATTGGCAGAGACAATTCTTGAGGGAAATAGCAAGAACTAATTCTAAGAAAAAAACACCTATTAAGGCAGCATTAATCTTTGAAGGAAAAAATCAACTTGAAGTGAAATAAACTAAAAATTTTTGTCAACTTTGAATTTCTTTTATGATTTATGCTATTGACATTGCTGTAGATGAGGAAAGAATAGAAACATGAGTTTTGTAAAAGTCACTAGAGGCAAAACTGCAAATGTCACAATTAAAGGATTTTCAGTCCAGCACCTTTTGATTCTCTTGCATTTTCTCCAACTACTTCAGGATGGATTGAATTGGTATGTGTTGTGTGCTTACTGTATGTTTGATGTTCTGAATCCTCAGAAACACTGATGATTTTCCATTATATTTATCATTTGTTCAGGAGGGGAGGAAAAAAAGCCCTGAATGCTTTCTCTTTGAACAATTAGAATAAAGCTTTATAACATGTTTTCTACCCAGAAAGCTATCTTGCTTTTTGTAATGATGGGGGGAACTTAAAACAGAAATGAAAGAAACAAATGGGTTATAAAGAAGCAGAAAGGAATTAGCTTTAGATTTTATCAAATGATAAGCTCTTGAAATCCCATTATTTTCTAAATAGAAATGGTATAAAATGTCCTTAATTGATAGACTTATGGAATAATTCCTACAGGGAAAAATATAGAAATTAATGTGGCATTATTTTCCATTGAAGGGATTAAAAGAGATGATGAAAAAATATAAGTTCTACATTGCTTCTTGAAAGCATAGCTGTAAGAAAAAAAAATAGGCAAGACTTTACACGACACTCTGGACAGACAAAATATGCTGTCACACACAGAGGTTTAAATCCCTATTATATTTATGAAAACAGTTCATAAGAAAAACAAAAATCTTTTCACCACAGTAGGCTGACCCAGCAAACAAACAAACCTCACCAATTCTCTTACAAATTTCATTTATTTAAAGCTTCTGAAATTTGAATATGAAATAATTTATCCCCCAGTACATCTCAGATTCTCAGGTTCTGTGTGCAACATCAAATGGATGAATGTAATGGATCCAGGTAAAGCTAACTATGCAGAAACTGGGTTCTGCTGGGCTTCACAGGTTTTTACTTTTTATGAGCTTGGACCTAGGGAGCCAATTCAGCTTGTCTGCAAGTACTTTATATATCAGTGCCAAAATTAGCATACAGAGCAAGACATTGCAGTAGAATTAACTAAAGGAAAATTAAACCCCAAACATTTTATATACATTTAAAATAAACATTTAAATATGTTAACAATTTAAGGTAACAGCTGAATTGAGATGCCTCAAAAATCACTTGAAAGATGATGCCATTGGCAAGAGGAAAACCAGTTTACGAGTGGAACAGAACTTGGGAATATTGGTAGTGATTAATTAGGAGCTGGTATCAATATCATCCACAGAGAGTATCGAGAATTTCCAACAGCAGACAATCCATGTCAATGCTCCCTAACTTTTTGAAAGCTAATAAAATATCTCAGACCTCCTGAAAGTGGGTATCAAAGGCCTCCTGGAAAGGGTATCAAATGGCAGATGACTAGAGAAAACATTTCCCCTTAATTGCAAGTTATGAGAGCAAGGATTATGAAAACATATGTGCAAGAGGGTAGTGGGATTCTTGAGATTTATTAACTAAAAATTTTAAAATTAAAGCAGTGAGTGAATGGCTAACAAATGTTACTGGAGTATTTTGACTGCTGCTGGTTTGATGGCTGAAGTTCTAGCAAGTTCTGACATATTGCTACATACTGGTGTTTATCAAACACACAATATGCAAACTAGCTTTTATTGCTGTTTTGTTTTCCTTGCATATCACAAACACCTTTAGAGCCCACTGTATAAAGGATAAAAGAATTGCCCTACCATTAACTGAGTGGGCCAGCAAAATTGAGCACTGCCAACAAAAATTACCTGAAAATATGACAAAATTGTGTCTTTGGCTAGGTTAGAACAGTGCAGGCCTGAAGGAAACAAATGGAGAGTAGGCCCAAAACTTGGTGTCTCTGAGAAAAAAAACTAACAAGTTTGGATGAATTTAACTTCAATACATTTTAAATTTCCTAACTCAGATTAGAAAACAGCAGTATAAAACTGGTATGTGAAAAGGAGGGAAAATACTTTGATCAGTCTGTAGTGATATAACTATTCAGTAAAAATATTGTGTTAAAGGATGGATAAATAATTATATTATTATGAAGTTAAAGTGGCTAAATGTGACACTTTAGTCACTGTGCAAACACTGATTTACGACTATGCACAGCAGTTTTCGAAGCACCTGGGACATATTCTTTGGCCTGGCTGAGCTAAAGTGATGGGCTTATGGGAGGAGAAAGATGGACACAAGGAGAGCCACAAGTACTGCTGCAGCGTGGGCATGCACTGACCACGTTTCCTCCATAGCTGCATGGAGCTAGAGGTGAAATGCAGAATTCCTTTGCCACATAAAAATGCAACAGGGAACACACACCAATGTTGTTTTGCAAACACTGCTAGAGTGAATAGTTCTCTCTGTAGCTTGTCTTTCTCTCATGGAAATGAAGCTTGATAGACAACAGAGCAGTGGGTCCCTTAGATGCCACTAACCACATATATAACCTTGGAAAATCACACCACTGCCCCGTGCTTTTGTGTCTCTTTGTTTGTCTTGTCTGTCTGGAATGGCAAGTTTTAACGTGATTAAAGTAGAGAGTGATTATCTCTTGATCTGTGTGTGTAATATTAGAGTTCCATGCTGGAGTTCCCAGAGTTCTCAGCCAGAGCCAGTAGGTGTTGCTGTAATATGAGCTATTAAAATAATAACTATTATTAAGGAAATGGTGTATATTCTTTCTATGGACCGTTTTGTCCATGGACAAAAAGTCTGAAGGTCAGAGAAAAAACTTATTCTAAACCTGCATATTTTTGAACAATACGAACCAAAAGACCCCATTATTCACTTCACTAGCACTCAAAAATTTTCCCCTTACCTTTTGGTGCTTTGCAGAAAAAAGCTGCCAACACCTTCCACCTTTAAAAAATGCACTGAACAAATGCATTTTTTTTCTATTTCATTTCCACTTTTAAACTCAGTTTCAGCAGTTTGCTATTATGCAAGTTCAACCAAATCACTAGACTCCAAAATCCTTGCCAGCTACACAATTATGCACTGTATTTATATATTATTTGAATATGAACGAAAGGCAAAGACCTCAGCATGGGAGAACATGACTTGGATTGCAAATGATTCAATAAATGCATAGTGATTTTACTGAGGCTCAGATTTTGTGTCTGTCACTTTCACAGTACTCTAAGAAGGTTTCAGCTTATTAAATGCAGTTGACTAGCCATAAACATAGTAAAAGACTAATAAGACTTCATATGAATCACAGTCACTAAATGCTTCTAGTCTGAGAGTATTAAAAAGTCTTTAGACAGCTGCCAGCTATAGCTTAGAGAACTATATGACTAAAGTGCTATTTCTGAAAGTCTTGGAGTCCATCTAACTGGACTTCACAGTGGACAATCCAAAAGGCTATTTATGTTTTTTAAAAATTTGGCAAGTGTTGTTTATCAAACCAGTTTTCCAGACACAAAGACTCCACTTAATAATTTATTCTTGGATTTACTGCACTTAAAATGAAGCTAAATGAAATTATTTGGATCCTCAGAAGAACATGTCTGATAAGGTAGTTCTGGATTAATTAGAAGTGATGAAGCTTTGCTGCCAGGTTCTCTCAAGATCCAAAGTTAGCACAGAAACAAAGTCAAAAACATTAAGCATGTGTGGAAAATAAGTATCAGGAACCTGTATGAGAATTAGGACTTTATGGTAAAAATGGGATAGAATATTAATATTTTATATAAATTCTTACTAAAAAGCATTTTAGGAAGGTGGAGTGGTGCCAACACAAACTAAAAATATATTTTATTCTTACCATTTGAGATTGGCTCCGTGGACAGCCATTGATATCTTCAACCTTTTCATTTGCTAAACAGAAACAGTGAGGGGAAAAGCAAAAGTAAACAATGAGATAAAACTTTCCTTTCCAACCCCTGGTCAGTAAAAAAAAAAAAAAAAAAAAAAAAAAAAATTAGAATAAAAATCAAACCCAAAAACTTAAAAATCAAAACAGAAGACAAAAACCCCTGAAGAAAAGCAGAAAAGGCACAGCAATAAAATGCAGAAGGTTTTGTTGACAGAGAGCTCCTTTCTAAGGAAAGCTCAGACGTACAGTAACAACACTCTTGTTAGCAGCAGTTGCTTCCATATGCCAAATCATGCAAAGGGGGAAGTGCGAAGGAGGTCGCTGCTAATTCTTCAGCCCCTGCAAAATAACTGCTGACATGAAATCTTCCACAATTGTCTTTGCAGGGTCAGGATACAGTTTCAAGGCATCCCAGAAAGTATGAGCCACTCCAACTAACAAAATGCACACATGGGAGACATATGGTTTAATAGAGCATTCATTTCTGACAATTCAAAGCGTGTAAGATACAGTTCTGGCCATTTAAAGTATGGTTAAACAGCAACTTCCAAACATGCTCACATAAACATATTTTTTAATTAAGACAAGGATGAACCACACAAATATCAGAGACATATGGAGCCAGTCAGATTGTATTATTCAGGGTTCATCTTATTGTTAAATACATTCAACTTGAATTATATATTCCCCCATGCAAGGAGTCAGCTTACTGTGCTTCCCTCATCCCTAGCCTTACCGATGATCTGGATGATTTCTGCTAGCAGAACTCCATCTGCAATGTCCTGTTGCAAATCCTTGATCAGCCGCTTGTGGCCAGATTTTGCTAGGTAGTGGTTAGCCCAGTCAGTGTAAATCTGCAGAGCAGAGCGGGAGGGCAAGGGGAAGAAGGGGAAGAGACGAAAAAAGACAATAAAACGTCTTAAAACAAATGTTGGTTTACATAGCAGAACTATTCTGGAACACATTCCCATTTAAGAAGTCAGCACCAAGGGAAACAATTTTAATGTGTTTTTTTACTTTTTTTTTCTCCCTAACGGTCATGCCCCTCCCCCTACCATCCTCTGTTTTATTTTAGCTTCAAATGATTCAGGCTGTTTCATGAGGGTTCAAACTTGCTGTGACCAAGCAAAATTCCCCTTATGACTGTAAAGGAAACTCTTGTCGTAAATCAATCACATCTACCAAAATTCCACCTCCCACCACGTTTCTGCCTCCACGTGTGCCCTGCCAACAACGTTCACACTCTGGGGCTGCCTAAGAGAAAGTGATAGAAGAGACATGTGCCTGTGTTTGAGTAAGGATTAATTGGGGTGTCGCTGGTGATGCCTCTGTAACACTTTGTTCAGTAATCACTGTGTCCCACTGCCCAGGGACAGGTCGTTTGCCCCCTTGCCTACAGTTCAGAGTGCTCTAATCTGCTCAGAGGAGAATGAGAGCACCAGATACACAGTAGTCTTATCACTGGAATTAGAGTGCATATATTCTGGAAATATGCTGTGCCTTTTCTTTGCCTAAAGAGGAGGGAGAACAGTGAGCAGCACCAAATACTTAGCAACAGACAGCACAAAAATGGCAGTTATCAACAAAAGGCTGAAAAGGACCAGCTGAATTACATCCTCCAAAATAAGGGAGGCAAGGGGCATGAAGAAAGAGGTTGAAGGCATTTCATAAAGTATGTATGTACACAGAGCATTTGGTAACACCTACAGCACACACACAAGCAGAACCAGGTTTACTTAGGGTGGGAAAAGAGGGGCACCTCCCCCTCTACACTGAAGGAAAGGAGTGCACTCCAAGAGCTTCTCACACCTTACTGGGGTGTCCGAGCATGCAGAGGGACCTCACAGAAGTGGAGATTTGGCAGGGGATGTCACACAACAGGAGGGCATCTGTGGCCTTTGGCAGCCAGCCCTGGCTTCCTTTTGCAGGGTGGCTGTGACCTCGTTCCTCACTCCAGAAAACTGAACTTGTACGGAACCTCCCAAACCTCCCACCGCTGTGGGATGATACCACTTAGAGAAAGTACATATGCATGATAGCACCACCATGTGAGTAAATATAATAAGTGTCTTTCTCAATATTGTTTGAAAATGTTGAAACTGCACCTTTTTCATAAAACAACAACAACAAAAAAACAGCTTACTTTATAAACATCCTTTTATTTAACCTCATAAACCCTTGGGAAAGGGTCAGAATCCCATTTTGTGAAGATAAAAACAGAGGCCAAAGCCATTAACTACTTGCTTATTTCAACAAGGAAATCTGTCTACTAAAGTATCACCACTTACTCCATGCTCACCTGCTAAGGAGTCCTTTGCTACCTGAGCACATTTGCCACAGATTTTCTCCCTCTTTATTAAAAGAGAGAAAAATAGAACTTGTTTGGTCTACTCTATTTCTTCCCATATTCTTGCAGGTGGATCACCAACTGATTTTTTGTAGCTTTCTTGACTGCTTTAGAACTTTAAATAACTCCACAGAATTAAACTGTGGAAGTGGATTCAGCTCTCCTATAGTCAAAGGATGCTGCTATTAAATGGGGCTCTTAATCTCCCTGCTACACCTGGAAGTCCACTCGAATCTCCTGTGTTTTCATTGACTGAAATCAGTGTTATCACTGTTATCCTTTTTCCCTATTGCAGCTGAATAACATAAAAGGCTCCATTGAAATGTTTTGGTTTTTTTAAAGCAACCTGTAGCTAAGAAAGTGTTTCTCCAACTGTATAATAATATGGAGTGAATGTGGGGTCTCTATGAAGACTGTATGAACACATATTTAAAATAATATGAATCTATGATAATAAAAGATACATACCACACCCATAGCATCATATATTCCTTACTACTAGTATTTCAACTTCAGTCATACTTTTAAAGTAATGTTTCAAAAATACTCTCTATTAATACAAGCAGAACTATTTTCTGTATGCCAATGAAACTGATCCCCTGGAACATACAAAATTTAATACCACTAGTATTATTTTAGGTTAGTTTCATATTACAAATAAAAATACCAAGCATTTCCTTTTTCATTTGTCACACCCTCACAGAATTGGGTGCATCAGTCCTAGTTCTGGCTACAATTTGAACTATCCTCCCGCTAAGCAGAGATAGAGATTTCAATATAACAGCTGCTTTGCAAGTGTCTAGTATTCAAGGAATGGACTTCACTGATCCATCCACCCCCTTAATAATTTTCTTTTTTCATTAATTTAAAAGTGATAAGCATAAAGAATGCAAACAGTGTTTTGTAAGCAAAGGCTGATTATCCACATCATACCAAAATTTTTCTGATGTTGTAGCATTTGAAAGTCATGCAAGAGTACAGAAAGAGTACTGGGAGGAGCCAGTAATAAAATGTATTATAAAAAATCAAGAAGGCAAATATTTATTGATGTTTAATATAGCAAACCAACACCCACTTGACAGTGGAATGTCACGTTTTATTTCCTCTCTTTCTGTAGGAAATACCACTTGCTTCTCTTTCCCCCCCTTCCCCACAGGATGCCTTTCTCATTCATCTCATTCTTCTGGGGACACAATTGGTTAGAAGCCTTATAAAAAATGAAAAGCATGTAGATAGAGACGTGAAATTATAAGAGTGTGCACATGCCACTATAATATTTTTACATTAAATTCTCCAATATAAATGTAATGAGATACAGAGACTCTCCCATTCACAGTTTTCAAGTATCAATGCACCTCATAAGTTTTATCTTTAAATCCTTGGGAAAATACAAAGCTCAAGTGTGCTTCATTATTCACAGTACTCAATTATCATGGGACAAAACTCAGAAGATCAAAAATCAGTAACTTCATGAAAGTCTGCTTTTTATGATCCAAACTCCACTTTCACTGGGTGCAGAGAAGCTCTAAGGAGGAGCTGTGCATGCTCTCTCTCTTCTCAGAACTAGCAATAGATCATGACATCTTGTATTAATTGTGCAGCAATGTTTCCCCCAAATCTTATCTTAGATTTTTCAGTAACTAGGCTGCTTCAGAGAGAAAACACAGCCACCAGTGCTAGCTGTTGCAACACTTCCTTCCCTCTCCACTGCTCCAGTAACCATGCGCTACAGCCACACACACACTGGGCCAGGCTGCTGAATTACTCATTTCCTCCCCAGGCTTCCTCCCTACCACCCTGCTCCACAGGCACCTCTGACTGGGGAGTGTTCACTCCAGCTTCAGATCTGACAGCTGGCAGCATATGGGACAGCCACTGCCATCTGAATGATGGTAACCTACAGAACAGCCACTGCCATCTGAATGATGGTAATCTACGGGACAGCCACTGCCATCTAAATGATGGTAACCTACGGGACAGCCACTGCCATCTGCCATGCACCAGTGCCAGCAGCACGATGAGGGCACAGACCTGCTCCTGTGTCAGTGCAGTCTGAGCCCTGTGCCAAAGCCTGGCGATCTAAGGGGATCCATTCAGCAGGGCAGTCTGAGCCCAGGCACAGGCTGCTCATGCTAATGATGGCTTCCCCCCAGCATTCCTGAACTGCTCGTCATGCTCCTCTTCAAGAGAGTAAATTATCCCTATTACCCAAATATAGTTATGAACTTCACCTCCATACTTCACATGAAGCGACAAGGAGCACAGTAGACCTGCTTGGCAGGATCCACAATGAAGTAAAACACTTTGTAATGCAGTAGCTTAATGAAGTGAGAACAAGAGGGGATCTCACAGGTTACAGCCTTTTTAGATAATATTTAGTCATAAACCATGTAATACACATCAGACAGTGTTATATAAAGCATCCTCTTTAAAACTACTACAGAATGTTACCGCCCACTATCAGTGCCAAGTGGGAAAGGTAAGATGGGCTTCAGAAGTGCAGTCAGACTAATGTAATAATAATGCATGACACTTCCTCGGTGTCTTTCACTAGATCAGTTCAACATGCTTTCCAGGCATAAATGAGATCGCTCCTTCTATTTATTATTTCTGTAGATGTGGGGAAACTGAGGCATCAAGGCTGCTTTTGGATGTGGCTCACTCAAGGGCAAACAGCTGTGACTAAACCCCAGATATTCTGAGTTGAAAATAATTTCTTCTGTGAGCTTTTATACCAGGTACTTTTAGAAAAATGCTTGGTAGGAAAATGCATATTCCAAGAATTTGGATTCCTCCTGATTTTTGTTTGTTTGTTTGCTACAGAATATAGAATCTCAGCTCTTAAAATGGTCTCCTGTTGCTATTGAGAAGATGGCCTTCCATATGCCTCTGTCATTCGCTTATGTGCCAATGCTGCTGCTTAGGGAGAAGAGCAGCTGCTGCCCATTGAGGTACAATAGACAATTGACAGACTTCCATGACATTTGGGTGCATTGGTTAATTTTCAAAAATATTTAAATATTTTTGTACTAAATCAAAAAGATATGTGAATTGAACAGACAGAATCCAGTTCACTTGTTCTTTAAAATACTCTGTAAGAGATAATTGTATCCTCATTCATAAGCCTGGCAGACTTGAAATGCTGTCCTCCAATGCTCACTATCACAAACACCTTTGGGGGTGGGGAGGCTTTTTAAGAACTCCATTTCCCAAAAGGAGTCTGTAGGCAAGAGCAAGTTTCTCCAGGTTTTTCTTTAGTGTTTATCTTGTGGCAAACAACAGTTGGATAAATGGAAGGAAAAATTATCTATTTAAAAAAAAAAAAAAGTTGCTAGCAGTATGCCTGTATTGCAGTACTTCACAGCAATACACAATGCTACTTCTCAGCAGAGCAGGAGTCTGTCTTTTATTCGGTTTGGATTATATCAATACATTTCATAATTCTTTTTGTTTTTCCTTATGAAAAATAGAGTCAAGGAAAATGAAGTTATTCAATAGCCCCAAGACTAGAATTTTAACAGTCAGCCAAAGTGGAAATATGGCACTGTTAACTTAATAAAAGGGTTATGTGACTTCTACTGTAATGTTTTCACTCTACTTAAAATGTTGCCATTGGAAACAACTGATAGTTGATAGCACTTAGAGCTTTTCACCCATGGACACTTTCTCAAATTGCCCTTGAAAAAGAAGAGATTGATGAGTTGTTTCTGTTGTTCTCCAGTATGTTTCGAAATGTGCTGTAAATGCTGTATATCCATTTCCTGGGAGGTTTTCCAGTGTGTGGCCTCCCCTGGATGCTGAATACTGAATAGAGCCTGCATAACAATCCCAGAGTCCCTGTGAAGAGGATTTGCCAGAGGAGAGGGCATGACCACAACTTTATTTAACTTAGCTATTCTTGGCTAATAAATTGTGGTAGCAAAGCACGTGTTGGAGTGTCCCTGAAGCAGTTTGTATTTATGAAGAGAAGCTGGGCAACACATTGATTAGTGTTAGATTAGAGTGAGGAAATCAGATTGCAGAGAGATGCCTTTCTCCTTCCCACTGCCTATACATTAAGGAAAACTCAACTGGAGGGCAGGATCTGACCTTTTAAATATTTTCTTATTGAAGGCTAAGCTTCTGGGATGCAGAAGAAGAATTTATTAGTTTCAGTCCTCCACTTAGCAAGTAAAAAAGGCTAACTTTGAAAACAATGGTTCAAATTTAGACTGCCATAGGAGATAGATCAACCATTCAATTTATGTCTTGATTTAATTGGCTATAGAAAATACTCCGTAATTCATTTGCTATCAATTAAATCTAGGGTCTGGGCGTGGCACTTTTTGTAACATTAAGCAAATTACATGAGAAAGAAAAACATTTACACAATTAAAAATATAAACCCAGAAAATGGAACTAGATTAACTTAATTTATAAGCAAGATGGAAGCCAATGCACTTTATTTAACAAAATGAAATGAGTATTAAATGACATTCCACAAACGCTATTTCTGAATCCCACTGAGCAATAGAGAACAATTATGAGTTAAGGAATAGAAACCACTTAGAGGGATACATGCCAATTAACCAAAATGTCAGAATCCCTGTAGTACAATTCTATTTTGTAAATAGCAGCATGTATCCATCAACACTACTCAGCAGTTTACAGATAAAAACACAATTAAATGAAACTCCACTAATCCCAGCTAAGAAAATTAGTAGAAACAATACTCTTCAACAATCGCTGGCAAGCTTTAGATGACTTACCCAACTTTAAGGGGGATGTTTTATACTTCCAAGTTCCACTTGCAGTTTGTGATCGAATCACTTAAGTAACATTAATACTGGCTTACTGTGATCCCTGTCTACTAATTTCTTCCCAAACCCCAACTCAGAATTAATTTAACACGTGTGTTTGAGGCCCGTACTCACCAATGGCTTAGGAACAATACTTTTGATGCTACTGTGCCAGATGGAAGGAAGCAGCATAAACTTCTTTGAATGTATATTTGTGTGTGTGAGTGTATTTGCCTGTAAGGTTCACTGATTAAATTGTATATTGGCCCAGATAAAAATCCAATACTTTATAGAATAAATTCACTTGTTCATACTTTGAAAAGAACCTTTCTGATTTGCTTTAGAGTTTAATCATATCGTTTTATTTACTGGCTTCAGTCTTGTGCAATAACAATAAAATACCACTGGAAGGAGCCAGATCTTCATCCTGAAGCTGCAGGGACCCTGAACAGGCAGCTGCTTCTCTACAGGCTTGTGCTGTGGGGAAGTGGTACTTATCAAGGGAGCAACAGCACCACAGTCATTAACATTGGCCTGGAGCTTCCTGAATTATCAGGAGAAAATATTAAGTGCCACCCACACAAAGCAATCCTCCAAAGCAGTTGACCTTGAGACTTTCTGTTATAAATATGCCATATGCTTGTTCATACAACTTTGGAACTATTTCTTAGATATAGATATAAATAAATAGATACATATATGTATAGACAGATACATATGTGTGTTTATATATATATATATATATATATATATATATATATAGTCTTTAAAGTGCAATTCAGCATCCATTTAGTGAAAGTACAATAAAATACTGGGCCTATTATTCAATGCAGCTTTAACCTAAAACATTGATTTAAACTAACATCTCAGATAATTTTTTACAGTAAGGAAGACCAGGATTACCCAGTGAGCAATGGTGTTACACCTAGAGACACCACTAAGAAGGTGTCAACATTTTAGCTCAGATAAGCAGTGTGATTCTAAAGGCAGTCTTCTATCATCACTTGGGCTCTCACAAAAATCCCCCTCATATATTAAAAAAGAGAGATTGAGAAGAAAGAAAAAAGTGTTTCAGTTTCAAGAAAGCCATGCTTCTAGTTTTCTTGGCATCCAGGACAACAGAGACCCCATTTATGTGAATCTCAGATCTCATATATGTCTTGTCACTTCCAAGATAAGCTTGATGGTCCTGCATTCACTTTATTAAAGAAACCCACAGTAAGCAGAGTTAAGTTTCCTGTAACTGAATTTGAACAGGTTTCCTTTATGGCTCACCAGTATAACACCACAGATGAATGGAAAAGACTTCTACAACCTGAGTAGAAAGCATGAAATAATTTTGAGAACAAAAACATTATTGCTTTGTTGGCTTTTTTTTCGTTCACAAGCAAAAAGCCACTCTTGCTACCAAACAGACCATTTCTGGGTGAGCACCTGCCTCTGCAAATCAGCAGTGGGGGGCTCCTCACATGGAGCTGAGAAGATTCCACTGTGAAACGACTCCAGATTTTCCATCAAAGCTCATTTTAAGGATTTATAACTTGGACAGGGAGATTCTTTCCACACTGCAATTTGGCATTAAAGAACTTGGCCCAGGGATCAAAATAACCCTCTTTGCCAGCACTTCTTTTTAAGTGTGGAAAGGCAAATTTCTGATACATAAAAATACAAAAATATTAGGACACATATTTATTCTCTTCTTGTGACAAAACAGTAGCAAATAAGGCCATAACTAACTTCAAATATACAGTCTTCAGCACTTTTGAGGCTTAGATGACTAATCTAAATTGTCTAGTTTCCTCTCACGGGGAAGAAGTTTTACAAATCAAGTAAACAAAATACACCACTTTCTGATCTACGTATTTTATAACAAGATATTTTAACTCCTGGGTACTTTTTCTCAGTTTAAAAGTTGTCCTTCACTAACTCTATGATTTTAATATCAATGATGACCTTACTACTCTGAGTAGCAGTATCCAGAACACTACTGAGGTGCTATAGGTAACACAATAGTAAGCTAATGATTTCAGGTGTTGTGATCTGAGACTCTTACTATCATTAGTCTCTGTTAAAACAGGCTTTGGTGGTGAATGTGGGAGTTGTACCAGCTGTGTGTGCAACTGCTTTGCCTTTCGCTACGTCTCTGAAGCTTAGGAAAATGAAATTATGCATAGGCAGATGATAGCCTATACTTATACATCTTTAGCTCAGGAAATGCAGTGTTTCAAGGACTTGAAAGACTAAAAATGCAGCTTGGTACAACTGGGATACCACTTCAAGACACTTCAATTTTTTTCCTTTGAACAACACTGAAAGCACTGCCCATAATAAGTACCTACCCATTCTGATTATAATACTACTTAAATTTGCAGTAATTCAGGGCAATTAATTTTATGTATGAAGTAAATTCTGTCAGTCAATATTCTTAAAACAATGAAGAGGGGGGAAAAAATCTTATTACAGTTATGACAACAGAAGACTTTTCATCTCAAATGGGAATTAATGTTCCAATCTTTCTAATTTCTTAATGCAAAGTGCATCTCATGTACACCTTCTGTAACACAACCAGATTTGGGAGGATCCTACAATGGAAAGAAAAAGGTTCTAGATGCCTATGAACAATACCCTTAACACCCTTCCTTTCTATCATAAGAGGTGCCTAAATGCCTCTAGTGAATGCTTTGGCTGCACTTCATAGAGAAGAGCCAGTGTCTCACAGAGGAGGACCTTAGGACGTGGGGGATTTTGTTCACTGTTCAATCTGCAGTTTCCAGTGCATACTTTCTACCAGATTCTGATTCTCCTACACCCTTCTATAGGAGCACAGCACCATCCAAAATAGCCCCAAAGATATATGACCCATGACTCAAATTTTTTTCACCCATGATTTACCTCTGAAGACAACAAATCCCCCTTCTTTTATGAGACAAAATGGAACTTAAGTGTTTGAGGTTTGTGGCCTGGGTCCTCATGACTGCCCATACACAGGGCCCTCTTCCTCAAGGGACTGCTTTCCACATCTGCAACTCTTCATTCACTGTCGTATATTTTCTTTTAAAATACACATTCTGGTGATTACCATGTCTCTTGGATGACAGACTAGAATGAAGGATAAGGACTGACTAACGCACTTTAAAGGGCCACTGCCTGTAAATTTAATTAAATACATATCTTCCACCTCCCACACAATCACCCCTTGGGACTAAGGGCTTCTGTAAAGGATTAGGAAGGGGATACTCTCATTGCAGCCACACCACTATAGAGAAAATAATTCAAGACTGGGGAAGTTGTG